>NC_056741.1:277287267-277417267 GCF_019279795.1 Protopterus annectens
TAAACTGATCGTTTATGACTACACCCAGTAATTTGGTGTGGTGGACAGTTTCAATGGTGATGTTGTCAGCATAGAGAATTTTGAAGTTGTTTGCATTAGTAGTACAGTTCTTTGGCTGAAAAAAAAAGCAGTTTACATTTTTTGGAATCAGGGGAGGGTGGCCTAGTGGTTAGTTGTTTTTGCAAACAACAAAGGCAGGGTTTGAGACTCACAAGGGATAATTGGCTAGGCTTACAATGGCTCGCAAAGGCAGTTAGCCTAGTACTAACCTATGGACCTATGAACCTATGAATAGCTGGCAGTTGGTAAGTCAGAATTTAACATCAGAGAAACGTTGTTGCATGCTGGAGAGAAGCTGGGGCAGTGTGCACAAGGTACAGATTATTGTGGAATCATCAGCATATTGGATGAGTGTTTCACTAGCAGATGCTTTAAATAGGTCACTGGTAAAAATATTAAAAAGTAGAGATCCCTAAGGAACTCCAGTGGGATTTGCTAGAAAGGTGGAGATAACATTTGACCATTTTACAGATTGTTTTCAATTGCATGAGTAAATGTGAAACAAATTTAGTGTAGGATGGGTAATTCCTAGGTTAGAGAGCTTGTTCAAGAGTAAAAAGTGAGACACAGTATTGAATGCCTTTGAGAAGTCAAGAAATAGAGCAGATACATAGCAACCTTCTTCTCTAGCTCTGTCTACTAAGTTGTTGAAGGTTAGAAGGACTGTAGTTGTGATGTGGCCAGGATGAAAACTGTGATATGTGTTTATAAGGAGGTTGTTGTGCTGTAAGTAATTCATAAGTTGAAGATGGATACATTTTCCCATTATCTTAGAGATGGGGAAAGTATAGCTCTGGGACAAAAGTTTGTAAATTTAGTGGAGTTACCTCCTTTGTGAATGGGGATCATATAGTACTTTTTCCAGATGCTAGGTACTTTGGACTGATATGGATCGATCGATCAAAATGCTGACTGGATATGCTATGAAATAAGCTGGTATTTTTAGGTATGGATGATGGAGGTTGTCAGCAGAGGTAGAGCAGGGTTTGAGTTTGTACAGTAATCTTTTTTGAGGCTTATAGGTATTGGTTGAAGAATGAATGTGGGATGGTTCTCAGATGGTTGTTTTGTGCAATGGGGTAAGGAGAGTGAGAAGGGTCTAGGTCAGGTGAATGGGCAGTATTAGGGATAGATGAAGAGGAAGACTGGTGGGTATTGGAGGTTTTAGTGATAAGATCAGTTACTGATTTTATGAAGTGGATGTTAAACTCTTCAGCAATTTGAAAAAGAGGGGCATTTAGTGCAACTTTGGATTCCTTTTTTATTTCAGAGTGGAGTAGAGTTGCAATAGTGGCCCAGAATATTTTTGGATTAGTTTTGTGCTTCTGCTATAGTTGATTATAGTATAGCTGTTTGTCTTTGTTAACTAGTTTTTAGCTTGTTTCGTAGCTGCTTAAAAGTAATTAGATCATGTTCTTTATTACTTTCTTTCCATAGAACCAAGGCTGCATCCCTTTTTTTCATTAGGTTTTTGCATTCGTTATTTAGCCAGGGCATGGGATTGTTTTTGATGATTTTGGTACTAATTGGAGCAAGGGTATCTTGTAGGTTTAAGAATCAGTTATTAAGGTAGTGTACTGCCTCGTCTAGTGGCAGCACCTTTAGTGGAGACCAGTTTATTTTGCATAGTAGGTCATTAAAATTATCATTAGAGAAGTTAGAGAGATTATGGACCGATTTTAGCGTGTGGGTTTTTGGAGGATGTTTGTTTACTCGAATGGTGAAAGCAAGCAGGTGGTCACTAAGGGTATTTGGATATGTACCTCTATTGGTAAAGTAGGAAGGGTGTGATACCAGGATCCAATCTAAGGTGGAGTGTTGAGTGTATTGTTTGTTATACCTAGTGGGGTCAGAGATTAGTTGAGAAAAAACATACAGGTTGATGCTGTCAATGGGTAGTTGGGATGGGATAGTTTACCACTCTGTGTTGATGTCTCCTAAAATTATAGTTTTGCGTTGAAATGTCTGTGTGGTCCATGAGAGCATGTCATCTAGAATAGGGGTGTTATTATCTGGGGAGAACAATTATGCAGATGCTCTTTGTATTGTTGAGGTTTAGGAAGGATATCAGAAGTTCTGCTGTGGAAAAAGTAGGGGTACCATTTGCGTATGGTGTAATTTCACCCCAGTGGCCTTGCTTGACAGGGGCACTGGGAACTAACTTTGGTCAGCATGATGCCAGGTGATCTTCTTGGGCTAGGCTTATATAGGCTCCAGGGCCGTTATCCTAGTACACAGCTATAAACCTATGAACCTATATTAAGGTTCTCAGAGTACAGTAATGTTAAGCCTACACCTTTCCATTGGGTCTATCTGACCTGAACAAGCCGTAGTTGGGAGGTAGGAACTCAGAGTCTGATATGTTAGGCTTTAACCAGATTTTTGTGAGGGCTACTATGTCAAGCTTGTACTGATCTAACCAGACATGCAGGGGGTATTTTATTACCTATGCTTTTGATGTTGAGGGTCATAAAGTTTAGTTTTTTATGGGTAGATTTGTAGGGATGATTAGTGGTGGGGTCAGGGTTAGTGTGGATGTCACTGCATTGTGATAGTAGAGAGATTAAATAGGAATATATTTTGTTCAATTTTTTGGAGGGGGTAGCTGTAAGAAGGTGTGAGATTGGGTTTGCAATATATATATATATATAGAGAGAGAGAGAGAGAGAGAGTGTCCAGGAGTTTAGGGATTAAGTAATAATGTAAGTTGTATGAAAACAGCTCAGGGGAGATATGCTGGATGCTATCATGGTGTGTGGAGGCATATTATTTTTGGGGTAAGTTGAGGAAGTGTTGTCATGTGTGTAAGTGTTATCAATATGGAGATTATTGTGGTTAACAGTATTATTGTAGGGTAGTGGTACATGTTTGGAAGCTAGTATGGAGTGAGCTACTTACTGTGTGTGGAAAAATGGGTGGAGTAAGTAGAAGTTTATAGGGTGTTTGTGGTAGTGATTGGTTTAACTATGAAATAGAAAGGAGGTTGTGAGTGGTAGAGGGAAGGTAGGGTGGTGCCTATATAGGCATAATTGTAGGAGTAGTGGGGGTGGGTGGAATTTGGGGGCTGGGTAGGGGAGAGGACTAAGCCCAAGCACAGTGAGTTGAACAGAGCGGGATGAACCAATGGCAGACTGTAAAAAACAATCTGTGAAGACATGAGTTGTGGCAATGGGAGGCTACTGGTTAAGTTAGAATTGGGTAAAAACAACCAGTAATAACCAGGAGAGGTAAAAGCAGTTATATAAAATGGTGAGATAGAGTTCTAACTAGGAAAGCTAGAGCAGTAGGAGGGTGGAAGGGCAGGAGGATTATGGGGTCAGTGATGTGATTTCAGCTATAAAGTTACAGGATAAAATGCAGGACAAAGTGAAAAGTATGAACATACAATTACAACTGCAGGATTGTAGCTGACTGCATTTGGCTTTGATGAGGAGGCTTGTTTCATTTCTGACTGGGTTGAGTTGTGTTCTGTGCTGATGGTTTAGCTGCTGATGCAGCAATTACAACTGTAGAATTGTAGATGACTGTATTTGGCTTTGATGTGGAGGCTTGTTTCACTTCTGACTGGGTTGAAGTGTGTTCTGTGCTGATGGTTTGGCCGCTGATATAGCCTTGTCTGTCAAATAGTCACTGTTACAGTTCCTTTTTTAGAATATCCCCAAATAACCAGTTAAAACATATTACTGTAGCTGTAGCACAACACCGGGACCTGAAAGCTAAAGGAAGATAGCAAGTGAGAAAGGAGAAGAGATATATATGTGTGTGTATGCGTGTGTGTGTGTGTGTGTGTGTATGTATATAATATATATATATATATATATATATATATATATATATATATATATATATAAAATTATATAAAATTTACTAATCGATTTTTCTGCAGAATTCTGTTAAGTAGCAGGCGTGTAAACATGCCACCACACTCCCACAAGTGGAAAATGAAGATCTTGAACTTCACAAAGAAAAATAGTTTGCTCTGCCTAGTGCAGTATGGCTTAATTTCTTATTTGAGGTAAATAATGTGCTCAGTACTTACCACAATGTTACTTGGTGGTGGGAAATGCATTTCCCATACTGTGAGTATTGAGATTATGAAAATTAGTAGTGAGTGACTAAGGTCTGTTTCAAGACCCAAGTGTTCTGGTGCATATTTGTTAGTTTTATTTTACCCTCTCAGCTCCCACTGGTATTTTAGGTGTGAGCATTTGCTTCAGAAAAAGCTATAATTTCATGAGTGGAAACTGTTGATCATGACAAAGCAACATTTACATATTTGGAAGCAAGCAGTTTAGATTCTGTATTTTCACTTAATAAATACTGAACAAAATATGTTTGGTGACAGCAACTCTTGTGATGTATTTCTATGCTACAGCTCTTTATTATTTCTATTTTGGGCTTGTGCCTTTTGTTAACCTGGAATAGTTATGTGGGAGTATCAACTTTGCATTACACATTTGAAATGTACTTGCAATGTGAGCACTTGAATACTGTAAATTTTCCATGAATTTCTTGGACATCCCTGATTCTGGATCAACTTCTTGCTTTGCCTTGACTAAAATATAATGAGTTTTTAGAGAAACTGTAACATATTACATTCAACAATGACAATCATTAGTAATACAGACTTTTCTACTTCAGAAAATATGTGTTGGTTCATTTTCTCCTCTTCTGTAGACTTGGCAACACTTCAAAAGTGTTTTCAAAATTGTTCCTGATTTTGAGCCTTTGTCTGTCCCTGATTAATTCTAGAGACAAAATACGATCAGGATTTAGAAGTGGAGTGTTGCAGATTATTTTTGTCCCTGTGCTGTTTGCCTTTTTTCCACAGTTGTACAACCAAAAATGGTTTAAGTGTGAGAATGTATGTGATTTTGCCTTTCAAAAATGCTTATTTTTTTGTGAACATGATATTTATGTTACAGTCAGGCTCATTTATTGAATTGTGGGATCTGATGCTTGAGTCTGTGATGTCTGGTCATGGATACAGATATTCTCATTCAGTTTGTGCTGATTTTCAGCACACAGCTAAGTCTCTATCTTTACATTGTACTGTGGACACTACTACTAGTTATTGAGAGAGTGTGTAATACAGAGATACGCACACACACACACACACACACACACACACACACACACACACACACACACACACACACACACACACTCTTTCATTTTATATTGTTGTTACAATACAGGAATGACCTCCTCAGAGAAAACACCTTTTGTTTTATAGTGCATATAATAAACATCACACCTCTACATTCAGAACAGTTATGTAGCAAAGCTTTTTTTTGTTTGTTTCATTGTGAGAAAGCTCTGCAGTGATTCACTAGCATTTCTGATGCAAAATAAGTGGTGAGTTATTTCCATATATGTTGTGGTACTCACTAGAACATTATTTCTTTGCTTAACAGACAGATAAAGACCTGTACATTTTAAAGTACTTCACGTTCAGCATTACTGAATAATTGTTTTTAAAGAAAACTGTATTCCATCTATTGTGCAGACATTTTAGATGCATAATAATGTTGAGAGTAAGAGGTCATGGACAGATATTGCACATGCAATGATGTTACTCTTTCATACTGCTTTCTTTAGGCTGCATTATGTTACTGAATTTTCTTTTTTTTTTTTTTTTTTTAGGTTTTGCAAGGTAGGGAACAAATATATATATATATATATATATATATATATACACACATATACATATATATATATATATATAGATATATATATATATATATATATATATATATATATATATAAATTTTTGTCTAAGCTTGTTTCCTGTCTTTCCTGTGGGTAGTCTAGTCTGGATACAGATTTGCTGTGTCCAGGACTATTTGTGGGCTTCTAAGCCCCCAAGCCTTTTTGTGTTGGAGGGAAGCCTTCTAGCTTAATTTTGTTTCTTAGAACTAGCCATTTTTTTTGTTTCAGCACTGAAGTCTGTTTCTTTGAGCTCAGCACTTGTTCAGAACTTATTGTAAGCACTAAATAAGCTACAAATTACTACAGCACTCAACTTTCTGTCTAGAGGAAAACAGTTTCTAGAACTTAACAAATAAGCACCTATCCAGGCATGTCTAAGGGTCAGCTCCCGGTGTTTTCTCCTGTCTACCTGATGAATCTGGGCATCTTGGGGCAATGCAGTAATTACCTCATGTACACAGACAACCCTCTCCTCCTACCATCCAACACTACAACTTGTGAGAGATGCACTTATATAGCCAAACTGGAAGCAAAACTCTCTTCACCTAAGACTGGACTAGACAGTCAAGAGGAGAAGGTAAACACTTGCACCACACCACACTTAGCACATAGTCCCTCAAAACCTACACCACCAAAACACACACATAGAAACACAAAGCGCACACCTACATTCGCGGTGGCTCTCAGTAAAAACCTGCCCAAGCAACAGGGACCTCCGAAGCAGAAACATAAGCAACCTCCACCCCCCAACACAACCCAAATGACACATAGCCCACAAACATAGTGTGCCACTCAACCATAGCCCATAAAGCATAACAACGTACCCAACACTCTAGTCTTAGGTGACTCTATAGTCAGGCACACTGATGTTCCACTCACCAGGCTAAACAAGGAGAAAGTTACTGTCAGCTGCCTGTCAGGTGCCAGGATCCGCCACATAATGCATGCACTCAGGTCACTCCACAACAAGTACAAATATGACTCTGTCATTGTCTATGTTGGTGTGAATGACCTGAGACGTACCTCCCTGGACTACATGAAAATGTACATGGAGGAGCTGTCTGATCTTGTAGCCCAGGTAGGTATGACCCTAGCCCTGAGTAGCATCCTGCCATCACCCAGAATGATACCACAGTACAAGGACAAAATGATTGACTTCAACAATTGGCTAAGCTTCTGGTCTCATTCTAAGGGGATCCAGTATCTGTCTGCCTGCGATGACATGATCGACAAACCATGATGCTTTGCCAGAGATGGCCTGCACCTGTCGCCCCTGGGATTCCAGATACTGGCTAAGGCTCTAGCCACCCCAATAATGCCTTTTTAGGCAAGGTTCAAATGACAAATTCACCACCATAACAGGTACAGACCAGAAGAATCTGAGGGTATTGCTACTCAGTCTTAGAAGTCTAAACCTCAAAATGCACTCACTTAAGGCACTCCTTAAAATGGAGAACATCGACATCTGTGCAGTGACAGAGACCTGGTTCAAGGCTCTAGAGAGTACTCCTGCATTACCAGGCTATAATTCAAACCACACCTTTCGGCCACCTAACCTGGACCGAAACACTAAAGGCGGAGGCGTGTCCATATTCATTAAGGATATCCACACCTCCAGGCTAGTTGCTCAGCATAATTCATCTGAGATTATCCAAGTGCAACTAACTCTGGGCAAGACCGCAATCCAAATTGTAGCTTGCTACAGATCCCCCACCATGCCCCAGGATTCCCAATCCTCATTTCTTGATACACTGGAAAATGATAGGGTACAACCTAACACCCTAATAATGGGCAATTTCAACTACCCTACCATTAACTGGGAAAACTACTCATGTACTAACTCTTGTGCTCAACGTTTTCTGGTAGTTATGTAAACAAAATCGCCACTGACTCTAAATACAACCACAAAGCATTCTATAGCTATGTCAGGAATCTCAATGACAACACTCAGATCTGCTCTGAGTTACAGTACAATGGCACTAAATACACAGAATCAACTGATATTGCCAGCATCCTGGCAGACAGGTTCAGTGCTAACTTTACCCCCCTGCCATCCCCTAAAGGGCCCATCTCTATACCAGAAGAATGCAAAGTTCCTGCAATCATGGCTGCACAGTTAAAAAACACACTATCCAAAGCCAAGAACACAGCATCCATGGGACCTGACAACATCCCAGGCTTGTTCTACATGAATTACAGAACGAACTGGCACCCCACCTAAGTTCCATGTTCAATCATAGCCTCACCTCAGGCTATGTGCCCACTGAATGGTGCACAGCGATGGTTATCCCACTCCACAAAGGGGGAGCCACCACAGACCCCGGAAACTACCGCCCCATTAGCCTAAGGAGCCTGGTCTGCAAGGCTATGGAACGTATCATCATGGAACTTATAAACAATGACACTGATAATCTCCAAACTCAGGACCCCACCCAGTTTGGGTTTGTAAAAGGCAGATCATGTCTCCTAAACCTGATACACTTCTTTGAAGCAGTCACCAAAGCCGTAGATGAGGGTAAGGTGGTTCACACAGCCTATCTAGATCTCGCCAAGGCTTTCGACACCATCCCCCACTCTGGAATTATAGATAAACTCACTAAACTAGGTAGAAATCCCTATGTCACAAGATGGGTTGCCAACTGGCTCACTGACAGAACCCACACTGTGAAAGTAGCAGACTCCAAATCCAACTTCAGACCAGTGACAAGTGGAGTACCACAGGGTTCAGTCCTGGGTCCTCTCCTGTTTGGTATCTACTTCTCTGAATTACAGGCTAACACAGAAGGTCATTGGCTAATGAAGTTCACAGATGACTGCAAACTAGGGGCCATAATCAAAACTGCAAAAGATGTGGACATCCTACAAAAGGGCCTCACTGAGACAGATGCCTGGTGTCAAAGCCATGGCCTCAAGCTCAATGCCAGAAAGTGCATTGTCATCCCTTTTGGTAAAAAAATCTGTACCCATGAACTACTACATAGGCAGTAGTCTACTTAACACCGAAAGTGTGATAAGAGACCTTGGGACACAGGTGGACAGTAGTCTCTCCTTTGATAATCACATCACCACAGTAGTCAGGAAATCTTTCTATGTGGCACACCTCATCACAAAAGGTTTCTCATCCAGGAAAAAAGAGGTCATTGTTCCCCTCTATTCATCACTCATTATACCCATTATAGAGTACAATGCCCCTTTTGGTATGTACCTCACAAGACATCTACAACAACTGGAAAGGCCACAGAAATACCTCACAAAGAGGATTACCGGCCTCAAACAGATGCCCTGCGCAGACAGTCTCCAAAAACTGCAGCTTTACTCCGTCGCATATCACCTACTCAGAGGCGATCTCTGCCTAACACACAAAGCTATGTCAAACCCAGAGCTTTTAGACATGCTCCACTTAAAGAAATCCCAATCCCTACGAGCTACATGCTCTAGGGACCTAAACTTTGTCACCATAATAAACAGAACATGCTGGAGGGATAGATTCCTTTCCCAGAGACTTCCCATACTCTGGAACAAACTACCTATCTATATCAAACAAAGCTCCTCATTAGCACTCTTCAAGAAAAATCTTGATGATTGGATGGGAGATAGGAAATTCACCCCGGGGATCACTTCTGTGGCTCTGCTCGACAGTGACACAGGAAAATAATTTTCTTGGGTGGTGAAAGCCAGGGTACCTTTTGGCTAGGCTTATATAGGCCCTAGGGCCAATAGCCTAGTACCTACCTATGAACCTATGAACCTATATAAATTTTTTTATAATTTAAGATATAATAATTCCATGATATTGACTGCTGTCTTCTGTGAAAGTCATCATGTCTTTTTAATTAGAATATGTCTTGCACAAAAAAGACATTTCTGCTTATCTGATCCATAAATATTCATGTGCTACTCAGAATCATTAAATGATTTCTTAGCACCTTAGGATCTTTTCATTCTCATTTCAGAATGTATATAACTCATTTTTTTGTGCGTGGATGTTTTCTGTTTTGTCACCAATCAAACTTGCTGGAAAACTACACCTGTTCTGCAGGATTTACTTGATTCAGTTTTTGGTAACTGAAACAAAAACACTGCGCTGCATCACTAACTTAAGACGTGCAGGTAACTGTGGTCAGAATTCTGTAAGAAAAAACACAAGAGCATCAGTAAACAGCAAACCTTTCGAAGATGATATAGCACGTGGGGTATTAATCCATATTGATGCTGGCTATGCACTCAGTGGCTGCTGAGAATTAAACTTAACAATTTAAACTGGTTAGGATTCTGCCTACCTGACAAATATAATTGAAAGCAAACTTTTTTTTCCTTTTTTTGCAGAATGGCAAGCCCTCTTTTTCCCTTGCATTTGGGGTTGAAGCTATACTATACCACAAATTTATATATACCATTTCCACATAACAAAGAAAGAAATCACCTAAAAACAAAGGAATCCCTGACAATTCACATTTAGTAAATGCACTCCTGAGGAGGGAATTCAAAACTGGCTGACAATGCAACTAAATCAATAAGCCATTCTTCAGATAGGAAAGTTTAAAATTACTTACTTAGTCAGAAGAGGTTATATTCATAATGCCGAATGCCGAATGGTGTCACATTGACCAAAAAATGTTGAAAATCAAAATGCCAGTGAGATTGTGGTACATGAAGGACTGTTTTCCCTTTTCCCCACTCTAGTGTGATCTCAGAGTTAGTATATATAATTAGCAGAGGGTGCAGGAGGGCTTACCCCCTGTATAGAACGTGCGCTGAGGTTTTCAGCATTGTGAGTTTTGACCTTTTGTAGTCAATGTATTACGGTTCTGTGTTTCGACCATTCAGCATTTTGAATGCATATTGTCAGAAGTACCTTAACATCATAATTTGTGTTCTTCTCAACAAATTATAGAAAGTACCCAGATGAAGTTGTGGATTTTATGAAAAATATTTTTTTTTATTATGAGTTATAGATTGGATCCTACAGAACATTTTGAGTGCTTCAAAATCTCTTCAAATGGAGATGTTTTTGAAGAAAGGTATACAATAAGTGATAACTATTGTACAAAATTTTTTTCTAAAAATTCATAATTTCTAAACACAAATGGCATTCATGTAAGAAAACTGCACTAAAAGGCTACAATATTAAAATCCGTGATTCAGTAATAGGAAGCTAAGACATGGGGCATTGAGACATCCCTAAATTATGTAGATTACTGGTTAAACTCAAGATGTCAATTAATTATTTACTTATAATATAACTAACAATTAGTTAACAATTTACAATACAATATTCTAAGTAAAGTAATTTTATGTAACATTTTATGTACAATTTCATGTATAACATATATACGTGGTTATTTTATTTAACAATATAGGCATTTTTTAACTATTGTGCATAAAAACAAATGTTAACAATAACACAAAAGGCACTGAAGCACTTTAAACAGATTGGTCATCAATAATATAAGTCTTAAGGGAGTCTACGGATGGATTCTTAAAATTGTATTAGATAAAGGGAAGAAATTATAGAAAACAATGTGTACAGCTTTAAATTTTAAATGCTTGTGGAATTAATGGATTAATTAATTGTTTCAAATGGTATATAAATCACTGGCACCATATTATTCATTATTCTGAAGAAGTCTGCATTATCTGTAATTGTGTTTTGAGTTTTATTCTTGGATTGGTTTATGAGAACTTTATTTCTAAACTCAAGATGTGCATCACACAAAATTTCTACTGAAACAAAATACCTGCATGATTAATAAGATTGAAGATACAGAAAATAAACCTAGAAGAAGAAGCAGCTTAAGAATGTATGTGTACGTTTGGAGATATGTTATGGAAGGAGTCAGTGTGGTGACTTTTTAACAACTTGGTTACCACAAACTTTAAAATTATGAAAATGATTATCATATGGGATTAAAAAGGCATAAAGATGCTTGGCAAAAATATCAACTAAACTAAATATTTCACCAACATCTGTAATAGTATAGCTTTTTCTTATTCACATTGCCATCCTCTCTCCCATTGCCAGAATCCTAGAGAAATGTATTCACCAGCAACTCATGAATCTCCTCACTACTAACAATCTACTGTCCAGCTCTCAGCATGGTTTCAGGCCTAAACACAGTCCAAACACAGTCTCATTTCCTTTACTGATACCATTCACTGTCTCAAAAATGAAGGACAACTAGTCTCAGCTATTTTCCTAAACAAGTCAAAAGCTTTTGACACTGTTTCCCACCAGCTTCTACATAATAAACGTGACACTTATCATCAGGATGTTTCTATGTATTAATTAATTCATGGAGTAAGTTGTTTCACTTTCAGACAAGAACATCATTAAAGATATGTGTGCTCTGTGCCTACCATAACATTTTGGTAAAGTCAGTAAAGGAGATTTTTTACCAAATCTTTGGTAGTTATAATGCAAAGGGTACATTTTGTTAAGAATTTGTCTTTGAGACAAAATTCTTTGAATGTAAGTCAGTTTGCTATCATTTAGTTCAGTAAAGTCAATGAGTATCACTGTTGTTAAATCTTCTTTAAGTAGGCTAGCAATTTTTGCTTTTATAAATGTGTTTATTTCAATAGTAGATATCTTATGAATATTTATAACATGCTAGCAAGTCCACAAATATTCATGATGTGATTTTATCATGGTTACTTCATTTTATATTAATCCATAGGTAATAGAAAATAAGTGTTTCAAGTTGTGAAATTGTGAAACTATTAAGCTCATTCAAGCTGAAATTCACTTAAATGTTGTGTTTCTTCTTGCCACACTGCACTCATGAGAGGAAATGATTATTGCACATACTAATGTACTGCCAACGCTACATATAACAAAGGGGTGACCACTCCTCACCCACTAGGGTAATACACCATTAATTGGCTAGTCTTTTTTTCCTCATTAAGTGTGTAGATATCTGGACATAAAATGAAAAGCTGCAAATTGGAAAAGCAATATCAATGATAAGTATTCTAAACAAGCTAATGCTGATTGCAGATTAAATGCCTTCCTTTCTGTGTGTTTACTGTCTACTGATACAGTTCCACGTAATGTTATGTGTTAGAGGGAATCTACAGTATTAAGCTTTAGTGTTTGTTGAAGAACTGCTGAACCCCTCTAGAGGAGCAGGTTTGTAGTAGATGTAGTTATGTGGTGTTTGACTGGTACAGATAAGGAACAGTGATAATATTAATATCAGGCTGGGTCCCCTTCTGCTATAGGAAGGAGTGCAGCTCTGATGTGATAATGGCATGATTGTGGTGTCTAAGGGTCTCATGCAGAGATGGAGGATGATTGCATTATGGTGGCAGCCATGTGTTTCATATCAGCAGGATTATGGTTTTGATGTTGGAGAGTGTGTGGACTTTCACTGAAAGGCATTGGGTTTTGTGCTTTGAGGTAGTAGAGGTCTTTGTCAGGCTGGGTAATATTCTATGGATGTTGAAATTGCTTATAGCTGAGTGGACAATGAGTGGTGGTTTTCTTGATGTTTGTGGTTTGTGAGTTTTAAATCTTGTTTTGAATGCGGTTAAGAACAACTTGTGTAGAAAATGCTGTGTAATCAGATTATTACTGGAGTATGTGTGATATCTCATGTCCATGAATTTTTCAGGTTAGACTTTTATTAATTTTAGTATCTTTTTTTAAAATACACAACTGAAGAATTAAATTAACTGAAAGAGGGATACCACAAATTAGGACCACAGTTTGTACTAGGAACATTTAAAATATGTTAGTTCTTGATAGAAACGTGAATGCATTTTCCCTTAAACCCATGACTTCAGTGACTTCAGCAGATATTAAAGCAAACATTAACGCAAGTAAATTACAGTTAAGTGAATTCCTCTACATAATACAAGCAAGAATTATAATGCATTCGTGACAACTTTACATGTAGTTATTAGTTATACATTGTTGACCTGGGTACTAAGGCTGTTTTATCGATATGACTTAGTATTCAGAGTTGTACTTGGGTGTAGCAGGAATTTGCGATGACTGTGTCTAAGTGCAGCTAAGGTGCAACTCAGAGACAACAACTGCATTACTGTGCAAAGGATTCAAGTATTCCGAAAAACTAATAAGCAAATGAAGGTATATTGAGATGTAAATAATGAATACATGGAATATCTGCAACTATCTTATGTAAATTAGGTCCTATTCCTGAATTTTTGTGACTTGCAGTTGCTTTAGATGTTCATTTGCACTATGCACATAAGGCTAATAAAAAGCAAAATCATACCTTTTTCATCTACTTTGCAATGGTTAGGTTTGCCGCTATCTTAGCTGTTTCCTGTTCTGAGTTGCTTGTCTCAGTCAATCTAAAACCAGGTGTGCATCTGGCCAACAATCAAAAAATAAAGTTAAAGGCTGACCTATATGAACTTTGTTAATTAGGAAATTTTGGATAGATTGAAAGTGGACAGGGGCATAGTATAAACTTTAATGAATTTGTATGGCCAACAAATAAGGACTGGGAGGATCATGGCCTTCCTATATATGCGGAAACCAAGAAATGAATATCCCTTACTATACTTGCCACTGCGACCTTCCACATACAAACTGAGGACAACCTGAGCATATCACAAGCTTCTCCCTCAAAGATACTTCAGCAGTTCCTCTACATACTCTTGGTAAATGTGGATTATTACATCTACTTGCTGGTATCACCTCAAGACTGAGCCAGTACCATGCATGCCTTCTATGGGATGTCACACTTTTTTGAAATGCTTGATGTGACAGACTGCAATTAGGGCTCCATCTGAAATATGGGAAGGGAGTGGTATCAGAACAGGATGGGCTACCACTCCATTAAATGTCAGATAGTGTGTGCCGCATGGGGTGCCTCACTAACAAGTTGGCCCAGCATCCTGCTAGTGCCCATGATTCCTATATTCGGCACACAAGCTCATGATACTGTCTCTTCATGCATGGGAGGATTCCAAATGGTCACCTAGTTGGCAAGTGCAAAGGATTATACTATTCTTAATCTTAGCTCTTTCACTATTTGTAGCATATTATCCATAGTACTGAGCAATCATGACCCACTTTTCTGTTATGTCCCGCCCCGCTTTGTTCTGCAGTTGATGCAGGCTACCCACTTGCACCTTGGCTAATGGCACTAGCTCATAAGTCCCAGGGAGCTGAGTGTATCAATAAATCCCTGTCCCAGACATGAACAGTCACTGAGTGCGTGTTTGGCCTGCTCAAAGTCCATTTTCATTGCTTCAATGAGTCAGGGGGGCCCTTCAATATGAGCTGGCTACTGCATGAAGGATGTTTACTGCCTGCTGCATACTGTACAACATGATCATCCAATGGTCTGATGCACAGCTACCACAGTCAGTCCCTATTTCCATTCCAAGTGGTGACAGTGGCCGGTCAAAGGCAGTAGCACAGTATCCACTTTGGCAGGCTTGTGTGTGGTATAATGCTGTACAGGAAATGATGCAGCATGTAGTCCACAGCTCTGGACCATGCTAGTCACGTGGCAAAAGTGAAAAAAACAGTTACAAGAGAATACTTAATGATGCAGTGTTACTTGTGTGCTGTGTAATACGTGGTCAGCTTACACTGTATATCAAACAGTTTATATTTTTCAACAATAGAAATGGTTGTATAACTGTACCATCAGTCATCATCTGTATAGTGTTGAGCGGTAAGTGGCAAAATTGGTAGTTATACTGGCAGTGACTGAATGTGGAAAAGCAGGTGTTGTGGCACATACTTGTGGCTGCACTATTTTTTCCTGCAGCGTCCAGAACAGACTATGCTGACCGTTAATGATCACAAACTACTTGCATTAGGAAAATGGGGTTTCCATCACTCTCTTTGTCTCTTTTTTTCTTTTCTCCCTTTGGTATTCTCTCATATGTCCTTTTTAGTTTCCACTAAGAAGTGCTGAAGTAGCTGTATATGTAAATGGACTACTGAGTGAGTACTGTTTTCCTCTTACTGATTTTCACACTAAAAGTTATATACGGAAGGTGTCATACACAATTAATTTCTGACTTCTGGGCCACGTTTTAAGAATGTGATCAATCTCTATGGATAGACAATTGTAATGTAATGAAACATTTGGTACTTTCTAATGCTCCCATCTCCTTACGTTAGAAATGACCAAATGCCATTCTTTTGGTGATTACTGGCAACTGCTAGAAAGACAACAGTGAAACACTAGAAAGAGACATTTTCACCCTTCTTTCCAGATTTTATGAATATGACCACTACAGTTTCCAAGAGGGATTTTAGAACCTTACAAATGAGAATAAAATATCCTATTAGCCTCTATACGTTGTGGCCAAAATTGGCTTTGATCTTAGTGGCCCCATGGTGAAAAAAGATAAAGCTCTTACTGCTCCCCAAGTAACCTATGTTTGATTAGCACCATAGGTGCTAGAGTGGCTCCAGGGGGAGGATGAAAATGAGCAACAGATGTCAGCCTTCCCATCCTGTAAGGGGGGGGGGGGGGGCAGCATAAAGACTTGCTGCATTATTCAGTGTACTATCCTCACTAGTTCCATGCTGCATGAATGGTGAGGCACTCATTTGGGAGTTTAAGCATGCACAAAAGAGTGTATGCACTTCCTGAGAGCAGCACTCGTACAGCTCACAAGGCTACCTTTAGGGAATGGTAGTTAGTGCACACTCCTCAGCAAGCAGCATGACACTGCACCAGCATCCTGGATTTCTTCACCAGCCCTAGACTAGGATCAGGTTGAGCTCAAGGGAGGCTTTGACTGATCCAGTAGACCTGATAAACAAGGAGAGGACCTGGGGTCAGCTGATGGTCAGGTGCAAGAGAGGAAAATATGTCTGCAGTCTAAGAGAAACATAATAAAGATACTTAATGTAGTGATATTTTTCTAATGAACAGTAGGAAATGATGTAAGGCTCTATTAATTCACACTGTCATGCATTATTTATAATGATGACATACCTTGTAAACAGTGCATATAGTTATTTAGTGTGTGTGTGTTGGGGTTTATATATATATATATATATATATATATATATATATATATATATATATAGGTATATATAGACAAAACACAATTTATATTTTTACATTATAATGTTTGAATGTAGTGCTGTAATTCACTTACATTATTTTGAATGTAAGTACATGTTCTCAACTGAAAAATCATTAAAAATGTTTTAAAAAGAAACCATGCAGGCAGTGATTTTGCCATAGACAATAGCAATCACTGAGTTTAGCATCAGGGTGCTGAAACTGGTAAGTAGAGTCCGCATGGAGCTGTAACTCAGTAAACTATGGAGATACCTACTCAGCAACACTTCTTGCATAGAAGAAAAGAATATAAACAAAGAGGTACAATCTGAACACAATGGAGAGAAAACAGGTATTATGACTATCTTTTCACAAGACAAGAATTTGGGTGGATGTACAGAACAGCTTTAGTGAGGAAGCTGGTGGACATGAAACAATGTAAAATCTCAGAATACATAGGACAGAAAACACTGTTAGTGAAGGTAGAAAGGAGTAAAAGAAAACAATATACTGCTTAACAGCAATACTGCAGATTGTCCATTAAGTAGGGATGTAGGTAGATTAGGTGGGCTAATCCTTCTTTACTGTCTATGCAACTCTTTCAAAATATGAAAGTTAGGCAGTGTTGCTGATTCATCTATACAAATGACAAACAGATATGCATATTTCTCCATTATATACTCAAAGACAATATATTGACTGAGAAAGCCAAACGGATATTCAGTAATCTCATGTTGTTGTTGTTGTTTGTCTTTCGGCTTTTCCCGGTTAGGGGTCGCCACAGCAGAACTCTGGTCCGCTAATGATTGGCAGTAGATTTTTACGAAATGCCGAGGTGCCAGCTCAACACCCAACCTTCAACAAAGGCACTCCAATTTACGCACGCATGTCTTTCGAACGCTACCCAACCACGGGGAGGACGTGCAGACTCCACACAGAAGGCACTCCCAAGCCAAGCCGAGAATCGAACGGGAGAACCTCTTGCTGTGAGGTAACAACGCTACCGCCATACCACCGTGGCATATTCAGTAATCTCATATAACCTCAAAAATAAAAATAAAACTGCACATCTTTTGTCAGGAATACAATTCTTCATGCACCTTAATATATTTGGGTTTATAATCCCCCAATTTAATGTAATCTCCCTTTTGCAATTTAATAACAATATTAACAACAGCAAAGACAGTGGAAGGGAGTGAAAGTGAAATTTGAAACACAACAGGGAGATTGGAGCGCTAGTAAGATGCAAATATACTACATTTGCTTCAACCAGAAGATAAATGAAGCACAGTGTTAAGTCTTGCAATATAAATTAGCATAAAGAAATTTTAAAATGACCATCAAACCGACCCTGGAAATTACAGACCTATTAGACTGACTATTCTAATATGCAAAACAATGGAACAAATTGTCATGGAAATGATCAACAAAGACATAGGCAAACTTCATACATTAGAGCCATCCCATTTTGGCTTTGTCAGAGAAAGATAATACCTACTAAACCTGGTTGACTTCTTTGAGAAGGTCACCAAGACAATGCATGAGGGGAAAATGTTTCATACTGTCTGCCTGGACCAAGCTAAGGCACTTGATATAATAGCCCACTCAGGTACAGTTGACAGACTCACTGAACTGGGCATAACCCCCTACATAACTCATTAAATTGCCAGCTAGGTCACAGATAGGACCCGGGAAGTCAGGATTGGTTATACCACCTCCACTAAGAGACCAGTCACCAGTGGGGGAACCTCAGGGCTCCATGCTAAGACTGCTGCTATTTGGCATCTAGTTCTTGAAGGTAAAGGCTAATGTCATGAACCTTTGGTTTATCACATTTGCAGATGACTACAAATTGGAGTTTTCATAGATTTCCCCCCATGACACAAACATCTTACTAGAAAGTCTAACACAGCCAAATAACTGGTGCCAAGTTCACAGACTAAAACTTGATGCCAAAAATACATTATAGTACCTTTTGGAAAAACTGTCACCCTGGATAATTACTCCATCAGTAAGGTACCCCTAAGAGTTGACCAAGTAGTCAGAGATGGCTAATTACTCCATCAGTAAGGCACCCCTAAGAGTTGACTCAGTAGTCAGAGATCTAGGAACACATGTAGAGATTAATCTGGCCTTTGACCAACAAAACCACTAAGGATAATCACAAGGCTTTCTTTAGTTATGTTAGGAACCTGGGTGGGAATTCCCAGATATGTTCAGAATTAGTCCAAAATGACAAAAAATACACTGAACCCACAGACATTGCCAACATCCTAGCTGACAGGTTCAGCGCAAACTTCTCCCCCCCCCTCCCCACCAAAAGGGCAAATATCTATCCCAGCAGAGCGCTACCCCCCTGACATCTCAGATGCTCAGCTAAGAGCCGCCCTCTACAAAGCAAAAAACACAGCATCAATGGGACTAGACGGTGTCCCAGGCTGCGTCCTACATGAACTCCAAGAAGAGCTAAACCCAAACATAAAACTACTGTTCAATCTCAGCCTTACTACAGGATATGTACCCAAAGAGTGGTGTACAGCAACAGTGGTCCCTCTCCACAAAGGTTGTGCCTCAACGGATCCTGGAAACTATCGCCCCATAAGCCTGACTAGCTTGGTCTGCAAAGCTATGGAAAGGATCATCATGGACCTCATAAATAAAGATATTGGGGACCTACAGACACTGGATCCTACCCAGTTCGGCTTTGTTAAGGGCAGATCCTGCCTCTTAAACCTGGTCAATTTCTTTGAAACAGTCACCAAGGCCATTGACGAGGGGAAGATGGTCCACACAGCCTACCTGGACCTCGCAAAAGCCTTCGATACAATACCCCAACCGGCATTATAGATAAGCTCACCAGCTTAAATATAAACCCTTATGTCACTAGATGGGTTGCAAACTGGCTCAAGGACAGAACCCACATGGTTGGAATTGCTGGAGCCATGTCAGACTCCAAACCAGTTACAAGTGGCGTCCCACAAGGCTCAGTCCTGGGACCTCTCTTGTTCGGTGTATATTTCTCGGAGGTACAGGCCAACACGGAAGGACTGTGGCTGACCAAGTTCGCAGATGACTGCAAACTGGGTGCCATAATCAACTCTCCAGCCGACACAAGCATCCTCCAAAAGGGCCTCATAGAAACAGACAACTGGTGCCAGAGCCATGGCCTCAAGCTAAACGCCAAAATGTATAGTCATCCCCTTTGGCAAAAACAAAGTGCCCACAAATTACCACATAGGTGGTAATCCATTAAGTACAGAAGATGTACTTAGGGACTTGGGGACCCAAGTTGATAGCAATCTCTCATTTGACAACCACGTGGCCAAAGTGGTTAGAAAAACATTTTATATAGCCCGCCTAATCATGAAGGGATTCACATCTAGATCAGGGGAGGTCATCGTGCCTCTTTACTCATCCCTCATCAGGCCCATGATTGAGTACAATGCCCCTTTTGGGATGTACCTTACCAGACACCTGCAGCAACTGGAAAGACCCCAAAAGTACCTCACCAAGAGGATCAAAGGGCTCAAACAGATGCCATATGCTGCCCGGTTAAAGAAACTCCAGCTCTACTCAGTGGCATACTGCCTGCTCAGAGGCGATCTGTGCCTGACGTATAAAGCCATGTCCAACCCAGAATTAATGGATATGCTGCACCTCAGAAAATCCAAATCCCATCAAGCTACGTGCTCAAGAGACTTGAACCTCAGCACTGAAATAAATAGGACATGCTGGAGGGACAGATTCATAACCCAGAGACTCCCTTCACTCTGGAATAAAATCCCAGTCCAGGTTAGGCAGAGTCCCTCATTGGCTCTCTTCAAGAGGAATCTTGATGAGTGGATGGGAGATCGTAGGTTTACGGTAGGTATCACTTCTGTGTCACTGTTAGACAGAGGCACAGTATACTAACCTCAAAAAAGGGCATAGCAAAATTAATTTAAAATGGGTGGCGAAAGCCAAACACACTCTGGCTAGGCTTATAAATGCCCTAGGGCAGATAGCCTAGTATGAACCTATGAACCTATGTGGTCAAGGTAGTAAGAAAATAATTTTATGTCACCCAACTCAGACCCATCATTGAGTATGATGCCCCCTTTAGCATGTACTTGACCAAACATATGCTCCACTTGTAATGCCCACAAAGGTTCCTTACCAGGGGAATCCAGAGTATAAACACATTGTCCTTTATGGATCACCTTAAAGTCCTGTCTGTATACTCTGTCTTCTATTGGTTAGTGAAGGGAGATCTATGCCTGCCATACAAGTCATCCTCAGATCCAGCTCTGATGGAACTTTTGCAAATCCACAAAATGAACAGCATCAGAACCACTAGATCCAAGGATTTAAATTTTGCTTTTGACATAAATAGGACATGTTGGTGAGACAGATAGGTATCTCATTGAATCCACATTCTCTGGAATAGGCTCCCCATCCATGTAAAACAAAGTCCATCTTTACCCTTGATGAATGGATGGTAAATTGGAAATTCACCAGTGGTCTGGCCCCTATATCTCAGATAGACAAGGGTAGACAGTAATGCCAAACTAACGTACACCCCACATAACCTCTAGAAATTTCCTAACTAACCTACTCCCTCCTAATAAATGCCCATAATGCATAGGGACACAATTGGGTCGGAGTACACAGTTTTATAAAGGTTCTGGTAGTCATTAGCCTGGTGTATAACCATGAACTAAGAACTATGAACTATGAACTGTAAATAAAACTATCTTCCCATTTGCCCATTCTGCCATTGCTATAACAAAAAAAAATACAAAGGCTAGGTAAATGCTAATAAAGGTAAGGTAAACTAATCCAATACACAGATATCTGCACCAATAAAATAAACTATGTGCAGCAATACAGTGATCAAGACTCGTGAGGACATTATGACTTCTTGTCATGTTGTCTGTGGCCTGGCCAAGTGGAACAAAAATAAGAATAAGAAGTAGAGAAGAAAACACCTAAGTGCAGACAAAGCCAGAAGAAACCCTGTCTCGGGGATGCTGTGATCCAGTCTTAATGCTTATTGGCAAGTAACATTAGCTTAAGGATATCTATCGTACTGCTGTGTCTACAGTCAGCCTTCATTATCTCACTGGCACATGCAGTGCAACATACACCAGCTTTTAGCATGCACTGAGAAATACACAGTCAACACAATGGTTGCAACCACCAAATATCTACTCAAGACTGTTGCCTTCTGTTAACTCACTTCTAATATCAAGAAAAAGAAAAAAAACTATCCAAGTACTCAGTTTCAACAGTTGGCAGTTATGACCAACAAGTCACCTTACCTGGATGCCATGTACAGAACTTTGTGACATTCTGTCTAGCTTCAGGTTCAGTGGAAAAACATAAGTGATTGGGCAGTGAAAACATATTAATAATGAAGATCTAATCTTCTCAACTTACTTGTCTTACATGCAGTCATGAACCCCCAAACTATCCCTTAACTCGTTATTTAAGACATCTGAGCAAAGTGAACATGTATTTCAAAGGTGTGCAATACAGTCACAGAACAGAATCAAAGATGAGAAATTTTACTATATGAATGAATTGATCTTCCTTGGATGAAAATATGAATAATTCAGTTTTAGAATAAATACCCCATTGCCTTCTGTATGTGAACTATTACTCAAAATTACTGAATTATTTACATTGTATGAAGAATCTGAAATAGAATAATTGGGTCTATATTACAACAGCAAAGAGGCATTTAATTGAACACCACTTCGCCGACACATATAGAGCTAACGCATTAAAGTGCGAACGCTCAGAACACCGATTTCTTTCCCTGGGAAAAAAATCGGTAGTACTAACACACATACACACACACTTTCAAACATTACAATGTGCCCCCTACACCCCCCCTAACTAAATATACCAACTCCAAGATCGCACTACAGTGGGGAAAGGGGCAAACACATGGGGAAGGCCAAGCAATTTCTTTCCCAGGGAAAGAAATCACTGTTCTGAGCATTCGCGCTTTAGTGCATTCGCTCTATATGTGTCGGCGAAGAGGCATTCGATTAAATGCCTCTTCGCTGTTGTAATATAGACCCGAATAATTTCCCATCTGCAACATGAATTATGGTCTGATAAGGTAAAAGTACTATAACTGCTTGTAGACCTTTACAGATGACAAACTTATGAATGTGAGTAAAGGTCAATTCACAGGCACCATCTTTATAGCCTAATAAAAGCCTTTGAGACAGTATACAGCCATCTACTAAAAGAGTCTCTACTCTGAGAAATGATTACCCCAATTCAGCAAAATGGTTTGAATTATTCCTTTTCAAAAAGCTATTCAAACTTCAGCTCTGACCTTCCACTCCCCACCACACACACATGCACGCAACACTCCCCACAGGAGTGCTACTGTTCTTTTACTCATACTGTTCTGCCTATTTATCAATAAACTCCCCAAAGATCTCCCTCATATGTAAATCTTAATCTATGCAGGTGATACAGACATGAATAGATCCAATCCCTGTCACACAGTTTAAATTAGAGACCATCTAGAAACTGGACTATAAAACCTTTCTGACTGCCTTCTTTCCTGCAGACTGATTATGCATACAAAGAAAACAAAAGCCATGCTCTTCAGAACACAAAAAAGGCTACCTAATAAACCTAGCAAATGGTCTATTACCTACACCAATCAAGAAAACAGTACAGCATTATAAATACATTCATGTCTGACTTGACCTCTCACTGTCTCAAACTAAAAATGCATGTTCAATACACTAAAACCAAAATAAGCAGTCTCCTGTTCTGGTTGAATAAGATATCACCCTTCCTTTCTTGAAAAAAAGAGCTTCCATTAGTAAAGGGGTCCTTCTTCCTTGACTGAAATGTGACCTCTCTGTAGTGACTACTGCATCAACAAACCACCTGTAATAATATCTGCACATTTATCATCCTAGCCCACAAAATAGAACTACACAGTACCATACTTTTTAAAGCCAAATATCTTCCTATGGAAATGAGAACCACTCCACTGTGCTACAGATCTGGTCTTCAAACTGGCCAACCTTAACTCATTTCCCTTCATAGCAAGTAGCTCACATGACAAAACAATAATCTTACATCCCCCCAGCATGTACTTCTACTCTACAGGACAGGATCTTCATATGAAATTACACTCTGCTGAGAATGCCTTCTCCACACTCAGACTACTATCTGTCTTCATGTGAAATCTGTTACCTGCTCTCCCAAATTTCACTAAAAACCAAAGTCTTTATCACTCAGACAAGTGCTTCCACACCATGGGGATCATTTAAACCCACACACAATCCCACTCATCAGCATTATTTATATATATATATATATATATATATATATATATATATATACATATATATATATATATATATATATATATATATATTTATATATATATATATATATATATATATATAAAAACAATAAGAAAAGTAATGTAGCTCATGGTACCCAAAGAACAACACTACAGAAAGTAGAAACAAGTCTCAAAATATACCAGTGCAGTCACCACGGCTGTAATCATAAAACAATTTTATTGAAGAATATATTAAAAAAAAAAAAAAAAAAAAAGAATGAGCATTTTTGGGTGGCTTCCACCCTTCTTCAAATTCAAAAGTGTCTGAACAAGTATATATATATATATATATATATATATATATATATATATATATATTAGTCTACTTTGAAACATCTAAAACCCATAACATCTAACATTGAGACCAGAACATCTAAAACCCATAACATCGAATTTCTTAACATCTAATACTACAAATCACAAGAAAATAACATCCTTCCACATATAATGACACCAAACTACCAAACACACTTTTTACTATAAATATACCACCTCCAACATCGCACTACAGTGGTAAAAAGTTAATTTCCTAACCTCACTGTAGTAAAAAGTGTGTTTGGTAGTTTGGTGTCATTATATGTCATTATATGTGGAGGGGATGTTATTTTCATGTGATTTGTACTGTTAGATGTTATAAAATTCAATGTTATGGGTTTTAGATGTTTTGGATTTTAGATGTTCTGGTCTCAGTGTTAAGAAATTAGATGTTATGGGTTTTAGATGTTTTGAAGGGGACCTATATGGTTTACTATTGAATGTGCGAATGCACTTCATTCGAACGGCGACCTCATCGACGCGTTTGCACGAACCGAAACTGCGAAAACTGTTCGCTAGCGAACCGAAACCGTGAAAACTTCGATCGACATTACCGGCCGCGCAACACCTCCACACCCATGCTACCATGGGTCGGATAGGGGCGAGGTTTTGCCGTTCGCACATCTGGGAGTCGGTGTAGTGGCGATCGCAGTTCCGCTTTCGTGCAAGACGAGTCGCACATGTCGGGATCGACATTTCAATAGTAAACCAACCTATATATATATATATATATATATATATATATATATATATATAGGTGTACTAATGAAATTGCGACATGCCTGCAGTCGAATGGCATGTGTTCGAAAGGCGCTTTTCCAATGGGCAGAATGCCGAACCAGAAAGTATCGAGTATACTACAGGGAGTCGTTAGTGTAGTTCGATTATATCAGTTTGGCATTCTGAGTGGAGATCGCGGTTCAGTGAGGAACAGGGAATTAACCTATTTCCTCACTGTAGTGTGATCTCGGATTTGGTGTATATAATTTGCAGGGGGTGTGAGGGGTGCAGGGGGCTTGTCCCCTTACAAAATAGTGAAAGAAATGTACCATTGGCTGTAGAGTGTAATGGTACGTTAAGGTGCATAGTATGGGTGACTGATCTCACCTCCTGCTCTGTCAACTACATCGAATTACGGGTGCCGATGTATTCATTTTTGACTTGACTGCTTTTTCGATGGTATGTATTCAACATTTTAGGTCGACATTGTGACTGATCAACCGATGCAGTTTCGGAATTTCAATAGTAAACCATATATATTATTCCTCATCCTAATTCACCCACACAGTCATTCCTTCCTACATAAATTTCACTCATTTCCATTTCCCCCTTTCATCTGTCATTTCCTTTCTCTCACCTCTTCATTCATATCTTGCTCCACTTCTGCTTCTGATACCCTTTCACACACATGTAAATAAATTCATTACTCTCCTAAAATAATCATTATCATTCTACTTAGTACTTTCATTTTGTAAACTTTTATATTCTGCCTGTTGATGGTATTACTGTACTGCAAATAATGTCTGTTATATCTTGGACTGATTTATAACTGCCTTTATCCTAGGGATGAGCCTGAAAATGGTCCAGAAGGATCAGTGCTCTACCCAGGTTAATAAATACAACTACATAAATAAAAACAATCAATCACTAAATACATCTTTACTAGACATGGCTTACCGGATATGTTGATATAAAACAATGGTCCACATTTCATAATCCAAGAATGTGGGAATTTATACATTACCTTATGTCCTAGATATCCACAAAGCATTAGGCAAATAGAATGAATAGTCTAACCTATAAAAATTCTGATAAAAAATATCTTTGGTCTTCAGTTCACCCTGCATTAATGATACATTGGGCCACAAGTTGACTCCACTGTGTCCTATCAGCTGCTGCTTCTTAAGCTTCCTCCCAAGTGATATTCAGACAATGGAGGTCTCTTGTTACACCTCCTTTCCAGTTTTGGCAAGGTCTGTCTGGTCTTCTCTTGTATCCAGCTAGTTCCTGGTTGAGGGATTGTACAAGAATCCTGCTAGTGTCCATGCGGTTAACATGACCAAACCAACGTAGTCTTCTTTCCATAATGATATTTTCAAGTTTCCATGGTTGCATTCTTTTTCTGACATTCTCATTTTTACTTTGTCCTTCCACGATATTCCCAAAATGCATCTTAACCATTTATGATGAGCAGCCTCAAGTTTTCTCATGACTGATTCTGTGATTGGACACAGCTCAGTGCCATACAAGAGTGTAGACAGCACCAGTGCTTGGTATAGGTTCATCTTTGGGGACAGTGCAATGCTTTTTGATCTCCAGATTTTTGATAGTCTGTTGAATGGTGCACTTGCTTTTCCAAGTCTAACCAAAACTTCTTTCCAGCAGTTACCTGTATTAGAAATGAAACTGCCCCAGTAGCAGAAGTTCTCTGTCATGTCTAATATTGATCCTGCAGCCATTATATCTTTGTTGTCATTCCATGCTTTGCTGACCAACACTTTGAAGTTGTCAGGATTCATTTTGAGGCCTAATTTTCCACCATGTTTTTCCACTGATGTCATCATTGTCTGCATTCCACTCCATGTTGTGTGAATAACAGCTATGTCACCAGCAAAGTCCAAGTCACATAGCTTGTTGTCATCGACGCATTCCAGTCCCACTGAGTTTCTGTGTAATGCTTTTTGCATAAGCCACTCAATAACTATTGCAAATAATAAGGGAGACAGTATACATCCCTGTCGTACAGCAGTGACCACTGTAAGCCAGTCGCTGTACTCATTATTCACCCGAACTCTGCACTTGCTGTCTTCATACAGACTCTTAAAGAGTGCAATGAATTTTGGTGGAGTCCTGTATTCTGCCAAGATGTACCATAGTTACAGTCTATGTATATAGTCAAAGGCTTTTTTGAAGTCCACAAAGTTGACAATGACTGGTTTCTTCCACGCGGTTGCTTTTTCTATAATTTGTCTTAGTGCAAATATCTGGACAGTGCAGGATCGAACTGATCTAAATTCAGCCTGTTCCTGTCTGAGTCTGTCATTAACTGCTTTTTTCATTCTATTCAGTAATACACTAGTGAAACCTTTGCCTGGGACTGACAGCAATGTGATTCCATGCCAATTTGTGCAGTTTCTAAGATCTCTCTTTTTTGGTAAAGGGATGATGATGCCATTTTTCCACTCATTGGGTACCTTTTCAATCTGTAGGACTTTCACCAGTACAGATTTTAAAATGAAGATATCTTAAAGCTAGACTATCTATTTTATATGTTATCAGTCTCAGAGAATCAAAGAAATGTCAAAGAATTATGGAAGGAAAAGCTGCATGAATGGAAATTCTATACTGACAGCTCGAATTTTACTGAGTTGTGAAAAGTGGAAAGAGCAAGCGTTAGTGCAGATTATGGTCCTAAATGCGATAGAAATAATGCACCAACCACAGTAACTTGCCAAGTGGAAAAATTATATCATACTATGTGCGAGGTCCAGATTTGCTGACATACTGAAGAATCAGAAGGCATTTAGTTAAACAGTCAGATGGAGATGAAGTTCATAGAGTCAGCTATCAGAGTTCTTGAGTGATACCTCAAGGGTGTGACCTAGAAAAAACACATCTTGTCAATGTGAAAATGTTTGCTGCAGTATTTCTCTAGCTCAGTGTTATGATCTGGAGAGTAGGGGAGTTATCTAAACTGATTCAAATTCTAGTGTGAGTCTACAACAAGGTACTAGTCCTAACGCTGTCGTACTTCAGGCATAACCCACTGTGAGTCCATATCTGAGTCACTGCTTGCCTAACATTGACATACCTAAAACCAACAAAACAGTAACCTTTCTCTCTTAATTACACAGATTCCTAGCTTGCTTGATTTTACCCATCTTGCCAAATATCTCTTCATCTCCACACTTTATGCCTCCCTCACAACTTCACTGACCTCCTCACAGGCTTGATCTCTCTAGTTCACTCTTTCTTTCATTCTTTCTTGTGCTATATGAATGCATTCTGCTCAAAGCTCCTGCCACATGCAGTTTATTTTTGAACAACTTCCACCAACAGTCTGTTATGAATAACCTGTTTTTAAAAATGTAAGCTTTTAAATTGCTCAGTTACATATTTCTACACTGTTGTACTATGTCTGTTTTTAATCTTTTTTATAATGTGTTGTTAATCATTTTTTGTGTGTTTGTTTTCTCACCAAGGCAGATCTGGAAAGAGGCCCATATGGACCAGTGCTCTGTCACAGTTAATTTAAATAAAAATAAATAAATAAATAATAAACCAGTAAAATATAGTGAAGGCATATGCTAAGTATAGATTTTATGTAAACTCTGAAGTGATTATTTTCCTTAACATTATATACAAATACTTCAGTTCTCAGTGTACATGACAAATGTTGTATAAATGTAGGTATTTCCAATCAGTTTATTTAATTATAGATTGAAGGTGATATATGTAGTATTTTGTGCTTGTACTGTTTGTGGTATGTCTTTGTGTGTAAGGTAAGTATATGTTTGGTATGTAAATGCCATAAGTCTAGGATATACTGGAAGTTTTGAAATTAGGGAATGAAAGTATGTGTGTGTGTGTGTGTGTGTGTGTGTGTGTGTGTGTGTGTGTGTGTGTGTGTGTGTGTGTGTGTGTGTGTGTGTGTGTGTATCAATGTTTGTGGGTTAGTGTTAGAGTAAGGGCTATGTCTTGGGATAGACTTAGTGCTGCGAATGTTTGTTTTTGTAATTGTGTATGTGTGTGCATCTGAATATCTTGTGAATGTTATGTAAAGGATTTGATTAAGTTAAGGTGCAGGGCTGGGGTTAGGGCAGGGTTAGGGTAAGCATGTATTAGTAAGATCAGGTGGTACAGGGGATGAATAAATGTCATTTGATGACCTATGCTGGGAACTGGTCTGGATCAGATGTTGTTTTTCTGCTTTCTGGGGAAGAATGAAAATCCTTATATTGTGCAAAGAGATAAAGATATGTCTACCATGTCTATATGTCTATGTCTACCATTCTTGTCAATAAGGGATAATGTAAATAACATAAAAAGATGTAGAAAACTCATAACATGATGTCTCACAAAGCAAAACCCACAAATAACTTCCACCTAATCTTCTTCTTCTTCTAATTCGGGATATTATAGCAATAACCCACGCCTGGGTGTGGGTAATGCTGGATTTACCCACGGTTGGCGTGGTTTGGTCCCGAGGGCGAACAAAGCCAACCGTGGGTAAATACAGCATTACCACACCAGAATGGTTATTGTTATTATATCACATTATTTAAGAAAGAAACTATTACTTTCTTAAATAATGGCATAGTATAATGCCTGTTTACTGCCCTTCGCAGATGTCTGGCATCCGGCAGTTCTGATGTACTGCTGGCGCCTCGCGGTACATCAGAACTGTGAGCAGCAACGGAGAAAGCAAGATCTCTGTTGCTTTTTTTACTGTTTAAGCTATGTTAAATGGGTTTAACATGGCGAGACAACTTTAAAATAAACGGAGATGTCCGTTGCTTATTTTAAAACTGTCTCGCTATGTTAAACCCATTTAACATAGCTGTTATAAAAAAGCAACGGAGATCTTGCTTTCTCCATTGCTTTTTTAAAACCTATCTCGCTATGTTAAATGGGTTTAGCATGAGAGACAGCTTTGAAAATAAACGAGGAGATCTCCGTTGCTTATTTTAAAGCTGTCTCGCTATGTTAAACCCATTTAACATAGCGAGACAATGTTTAAAGTAGAGTTATACTAATGGAAAAAGTCGAGGCGACCGGACCTTTTTCCATTAGTATAACTCGATTTACAATGTGCACGCTGGCCAATCAGCGTGCACATTTTGGGGGGGTCATGGTATAACAAATGATAAGGGCTATAGGTGGTGTTCTGTATCTATAATTAATGGATCCTTGGCACTTATCCCACAAAAAAGAAAGAAAACACACACACACACACGCGCGCGCGTGCACATGCATATGAAATCATATATTTATATGTACATTGATTAAAAGATATGGTAAATGCACTTAGTGAAAATAATTTTTGTCACCAATGAATGTCATAAAAAATTTGTCATCACCCTATGAACATCATCAGTCATTCTAATAACATAAACAAAAAACAAGGCAGTTCTGATAAAGTGGTAAACAAAACACTTGAAACTATTGAAACCACTAAAAGGAAGCACAGAAGAGAAGGCCAAAACTGGCTTAGCGTTATAACTTTAATTATCTGCTTTCGTCAAACAGACTTCAGAAACAATGAAACAATCACTTAACCTGATATAAATACATGTAAAACATTAATCAAATTAAAATACCAATAAAACAATTAACTTACAAAAATTAACCCTATTTTTAAATCTCAACCTTTTTACTTAAAAAAAAAAAACATTTTATGTTAATAACATCATTTAACCCTGAATACTGGTCTGCTTTAAGTTTAATTTGCCATTCTGTTTCCTTCAATTCTATAGCATTTTTATAATTTCCTCTCCTTAGATCCACTGGGACTTATTCTAATACTGAAAACATAAAGTTTTTATACTTATCCCAAACTTTAGAATGTTTGTAAAGAGCATTGGTTTCAGCTTTTGTTTTTATTCCATATAAATGTTCTCTAATCCTTTTACTTAAAGTTCTAGTAATCATGCCAATATAATATGCCTTACAACCAGAGCATAAACTAATGTAAATTATACCATGACCCCCCCCAAAACGTGCACGCTGATTGGCCAGCGTGCACATTGTAAATCGAGTTATACTAATGGAAAAAGGTCCGGTCGCCCGGACTTTTTTCCATTAGTATAACTCTACTTTTAAAACACTGTCTCGCTATTTTAAATGGGTTTAACATAGCGAGACGCTTTAAAATAAGCAATGGAGATCTCCGTTGCTTATTTTTAAAGCTGTCTCGCTATGCTAAACCCATTTAACATAGTGAGACAGGTTTTAAAAAAAAAGCAACGGAGAAAGCAAGATCTCCGTTGCTTTTTTTACTGTTTCGCTATGTTAAATGGGTAACATAGTGAGACAGTTTTAAAATAAGCAACGGACATCTCCGTTGCTTATTTTAAAGCTGTCTCGCTATGTTAAACCCATTTAACATAGCAAAACAGTAAAAAAAAAAGCAACGGAGATCTTGCTTTCTCCGTTCCTTTTGCCCACAGCTCTGATGTACTGCGCAGGCGCGCAGTACATCAGAACTGCCGCGGATGCCAGACATCTGCGGAAGGGCAGTAAACCGGCATTATACTATGCCATTATTTAAGAAAAGTAATAGTTTCTTTTCTTAAATAATGTCATGGTATAATAGCAATAACCACTTCTGGTGGGTAATGCTGTATTTACCCATGGTTGGCTTTGTTTGGTCCTCGGGCCACCGGGACCAAACCACGCCAAACGTGGGTAAATCCAGCATTACCCACATCCAGGCGTGGGTTATTGCTATATTAGTCCTTTTGATTCACAGGAAATCTACCAGGAATTTCTATAGTTCTAGCTAAATGCTCCTCTAGTGAAATAAAAGGTGCTTCATATATAAACCTACAAATATTGCAGAATCCAGATTTATATACCCCTTTTGATTTATTTGTAAAAGCAGGGGAAAATTTAATATCATCTCTCTTTAATAAAAACGTAATACTGTTAGTATTATTATATACAAATAAAGGACCTTTACCTACTACATTAAGCAGCTTACTGTTTCCTTCTGTAATTTTCCTTTTATTGCTAAGAATATTTCTAATGGCCAAACTATCAATAGTCATAGCCAAGAAACAAGGTGGAGTATTGCTATTCAAATGATTAACATTTCATTCAAAATTAAAACCTTTTTTAAAATTGGTTTATAATGTGTATTCCTTTTAGGACTAACTTCATCAGCTAATTATTTTATCTGTATTTTAATTTGATTGGTGTTTTTATATCAGGTTAAGTGATTGTTTCACTGTGTCTAAAAAACGTCTGTTTGATGAAAGCAGATAATGAAACATTTGGTACTTTTTAATGCTCCCATCTCCTTACGTTAGAAATGACCAAATGCCATTCTTTTGGTGATTACTGGCAACTGCTAGAAAGACAATAGTGAAACACTAGAAAGAGACATTTTCACCCTTCTTTCCAGATTTTATGAATACAACCACTACAGTTTCCAAGAGGGATTTTAGAACCTTACAAATGAGAATAAAATATCCTATTAGTCTCTATAAGTTGTGGCCAAAATTGGCTTTGATCTTAGTGGCCCCATGGTGAAAAAAGATAAAGCTCTTACTGCTCCCCAAGTAACCTATGTTTGATTAGCACCATAGGTGCTAGAGTGGCTCCAGTGGGAGGATGAAAATGAGCAACAGATGTCAGCCTTCCCATCCTGTAGGGGGGGGGGGGGGGGGGCAGCATAAAGACTTGCTGCATTATTCAGTGTACTATCCTCACTAGTTCCATGCTGCATGAATGGTGAGGCACTCATTTGGGAGTTTAAGCATGCACAAAAAAGTGTATGCACTTCCTGAGAGCAGTACTCGTACAGCTCACAAGGCTACCTTTAGGGAATGGTAGTTAGTGCATACTCCTCAGCAAGCAGCATGACACTGCACCAGCATCCTGGATTTCTTTACCAGCCCAAGACTAGGATCAGGTTGAGCTCAAGGGAGGCTTTGACTGATCAGGTAGACTTGATAAACAAGGAGATGACCTGGGGTCAGCTGATGGTCAGGTGCAAGAGAGGAAAATATGTCTGCAGTCTAGGAGAAACATAATAAAGATACTTAATGAAGTGATATTTTTCTAATGAACAGTAGGAAATGATATAAGGCTCTATTAATTCACACTGTCATGCATTATTTATAATGATGACATACCTTGTAAACAGTGCATATAGTTATTTAGTGTGTGTGTTGGGGTTTATATATATATATATATATATATATATATATATATATATACACACACACACACACATATATATATATATATATATATATATATATCTATATATACATATATATATATATATATATATATATATATATATATATATATATATATATATCTATATATAGACAAAACACAATTTATATTTTTCCATTATAATGTTTGAATGTAGTGCTGTAATTCACTTACATTATTTTGAATGTAAGTTCATGTTCTCAACTGAAAAATCATTAAAAATGTTTTAAAAAGAAACCACGCAGGCAGTGATTTTGCCATAGCAATCACTGAGAGCTGTAACTCAGTAAACTATGGAGATACCTACTCAGCAACACTTCTTGCATAGAAGAAAAAAATATAAACAAAGAGGTACAATCTGAACACAATGGAGAGAAAACAGGTATTATGACTATCTTTTCACAAGACAAAAATTTGGGTGGATGTACAGAACAGCTTTAGTGAGGAAGCTGGTGGACATGAAACAGTGTAAAATCTCAGAATACATAGGACAGAAAGCACTGTTAGTGAAGGTAGAAAGGAGTAAAAGAAAACAATATACTGCTTAACAGCAATACTGCAGATTGTCCATTAAGTAGGGATGTAGCTAGATTAGGTGGGCTAATCCTTCTTTACTGTCTATGCAACTCTCTTTCAAAATATGAAAGTTAGGCAGTATTGCTGATTCATCTATACAAATGACAAACAGATATGCATATTTCTTCATCATATACTCAAAGACAATATATTGATTGAGAAAGTCAAAAGGATATTCAGTAATCATGTTGTTGTTGTTGTTTGTCTTTCGGCTTTTCCCGGTTAGGGGTCGCCACAGCAGAACTCTGGTCCGCTAATGATTGGCAGTAGATTTTTACAAAACACTGAGGTGCCAGCTCGACACCTAACCTTCAACGAAGGCACGTCCATTTACACACACATGTCTTTCGGACGCTACCCAACCGCGGGGAGGACATGCAGACTCCACACAGAAGGCACTCCCAAGCCAAGCTGAGAATCGAATGGGAGAACCTCTAGCTGTGTGGTAACAACGCTACTGCCGTACCACCGCGGCATATTCAATAATCTCATATAACCTCAAAAATAAAAATGCACATCTTTTGTCAGGAATACAATTCTTCATGCACCTTAATATATTTGGGTTTATAATCCCCCAATTTAATGTAATCTCCCTTTTGCAATTTTTTATAACAATATTAACAACAACAACAGCAAAGACAGCGGAAGGGAGTGAAAGTGAAATATGAAACACAACAGGGAGATTGGAGCCCTAGTAAGATGCAAATAAACTACATTTGCTTCAACCAGAAGATAAATGAAGCACAGTGTTAAGTCTTGCAATGTAAATTAGCATAAAGAAAATGTAAAATGACCATCAAACCGACCCTGGAAATTACAGACCTATTAGAGTGACTATTCTAATATGCAAAACAATGGAACAAATTGTCATGGAAATGATCAACAAAGACATAGGCAAACTTCATACATTAGAGCCATCCCATTTTGTCAGAGAAAGATAATACCTACTAAACCTGGTTGACTTCTTTGAGAAGGTCACCAAGACAATGCATGAGGGGAAAATGTTTCATACTGTCTGCCCGGACCAGGCTAAGGCACTTGATACAATAGCCCACTCGGGTACAGTTGACAGACTCACTGAACTGGGCATAACCCCCTACATAACTCATTAAATTGCCAGCTAGGTCACAGATAGGACCCAGGAAGTCAGGATTGGTTATACCACCTCCACTAAGAGACCAGTCACCAGTGGGAAACCTCAGGGCTCCGTGCTAAGACTGCTGCTGTTTGGCATCTAGTTCTTGAAGGTAAAGGCTAATGTCATGGACCTTTGGTTGATCACATTTAAATAAAATAAACATATAACAGACACGTGGAAGAAGAAGATAGGAAACATATTTTTAATTTCATGGTTTTAGAAATAATAAATAAAAGTAAGAGGGGAGGTGATATAAGGAATAAGGTAGAGGAAGCCGAACAAAGATGGATTTTACTACTTCAGGCAGATAGGTCTCCTGGATTGAACAATGCTGTTTCCTTGAAACCTTTTTTTTAAAATCCAGACCACTAAAACATTAAGTAATATGGATTATTACATAAAATGTGTCTGTTATATGTGTATTTTATTTCATCTTATGCAGAATATAAGGCAAATTAATGTACTGATGTATGCAATTTTAATTAGTCTATGTCATAGTTCTATATGTGTTTTCATTGGTTGAACCATATTTTAAATACCAATGTTTTAACTGTTTTTATGAGTCTGAAGAAGCGATCAGCTGACTTAGATCGCAAAAGCGCTTACTCTTGTTTAATAAAGTGGTGTGAAACTGCAAGTGAACCGTTTCCTACCTTGACTACTACATCTCAGTTACAACTTTTGGTTTTATAAAGGGCACTACTGTGAAGCTGCAAGTGATTTATTTCCTGACGTGGATTATTCCATTCTTATCTTCAGCTGTGGTCTAACCATTGGTCTTTTCATTTTTTTTAAACAATCACTTAACCTGATATAAACATGTAAAACATCAATCAAATTAAAATACCAATAAAACAATTAACTTACAAAAATTAACCCTATTTTTAACTCTCAACCTTTTTACTTAAAAAAAACAACAAAAAACATTTTATGTTAATAACATCATTTAACCCTGAATACTGGTCTGCTTTAAGTTTAATTTGCCATTCTGTTTCCTTCAATTCCACAACATTTTTGTAATTTCTTCCCCTTAGATCCACTGGGACTTATTCTAATACAGAAAACATAAAGTTTTTATACTTATCCCAAACTTTAGAATGTTTGTAAAGAGTATTGGTTTCAGCTTTTGTTTTTATTCCATATAAATGTTATCTAATCCTTTTACTTAAAGTTCTAGTAATGCCAATATAATACGCCTGACAACCAGAGCATAAACTAATGTAAATCAGTCCTTTTGATTCACAGGAAATCTACCAGGAATTTCTATAGTTCTAGCTAAATGCTCCTCTGGTGAAATAAAAGGTGCTTCATATATAAACCTACAAATATTGCAGAATCCAAATTTATATACCCCTTTTGATTTATTTGTAAAAGCAGGGGAAATTTTAATATCATCTCTCTTAAATAAAAACTTAATACTGTTATTATTCTTATGTACAAATAAAGGACCTTTACCTACTACATTAAGCAGCTTACGGTTTCCTTCTGCAAATTTCCTATTATTGCTAAGAATATTTCTAATGGCCAAACTATCAATAGCCATAGCCAAGAAACAAGGTGGAGTATTGTTATTCAAATGATTAACATTTTATTCAAAATTAAAGCCTTTTTTAAAATTGGTTTATAATGTGTATTCCTTTTAGGACTAACTTCATCAGCTAATTGTTTTATCTGTATTTTAATTTGATTGGTGTTTTTATATCAGGTTAAGTGATTGTTTCATTATGTCTAAAAAAGTCTGTTTGATGAAAGCAGATAAAGTTATAATGCTAAACCAGTTCCAACCTTAATTCTAATTATAATGGTAAACCAGTTTAGACCTTAATTCTAATAACATAACTAATAAGAGTAATTCAAGCCCTTCATAGGTTCATAGGTGTGTACTAGGCTAATGGCCCTGGGGCCTTTACAAGCCTAGCCATAGGATTACCCTGGCATCGTGCCACTTGACCTTAGTTCCCAGTGCCTCTGTCGAGTAGAGCCACTGGACTTATCCCCGGGGAGAATTTTATATTTCCCATCCAGTCATCAAGATTTCTCCTGAAGAGGGTCAGTGAAGTGCTCTGCTTGACATGTATGGGAGGTCTATTTCAGAGCATGGGCAGTCTCTGGGTTATGAACCTGCCCCTCCAGCATGTTCTCCTGATTGTGGTAATGAGGTTGAGGTCTCTGGAGTGTGTGGTGCAGAGGGATTGGGATTTCTTTAGATAAAGCATTTCTAACAGAGCTGGGTCAGACATGGATTTGTAAGTCAAGCAGAGATCACCTCTAAGTAGGCGATATGAGACAGAGAATAGTTGGAGTTGTTTTGAGACTGTCCATATAGGACAAGTGTTTAAGGTCTAGTTTTAGGCCTATAATCTTCTTTGTGAGGTACTTTTGTGGCCTCTCCAGTTGTTGCAGGTGTCTAGTGAGGTACATGCTAAATGGGGCATTGAACTCAATGACTGGCCTAATGAGAAAGAGTAGAGGGAGACAATGACCTCTTTCTTCCTGGATGCAAAACCCTTAGTAATGAGATGTGCCACAGAGAAGGACTTTCTGACCACAGTGGCAATGTGGTGATCAAAAGAGAGTTTGCTGTCAACCTGTGTTCCCAGATCTCTTATAATGCCTTCTGCGTTCAGTGGACTACCATCAATGTGGTAATTCATGGGAACTGGGTTTTTCCCAAAGAGGATAACAACACATTTTTTAGCGTTGAGCATAAGGCCATGGTTCTGACACCAGTCGCTGGTCTCACTGAGGTCATTCTGTGGAATAATAGCTCCCAACTTGCACACTTGAATATAAAAAAGTTTAAAATGTTTCACACACTGAAGATACAAACAGCAGATCCCCTAAATCACACACACAGAAATAAATATTGCACCTGTATAAATCAAAGCCAGAAAAGAAAATTAGACTGAAAAAGTAACGCAATAATAAAGAAAATGACAGACGCAGCCAACTAATAAGAAAATGTTATCACTTGCAAAATGGACCAGAATCTAAATATCTACACTAAATAAGATTAAACTGTTTAAAAGCATACCTACACTAAGAACCTAACATATCTGAATAGCATCTTCTCTAGAATAATAAAACAGTACCATGAAATCACTTGACACTATAACAGAAATCTTAAAACTTACATTAGATGTGCAGTGGAAAGCCATCCAGAAGAGAGTTTTGGTTCTAATAAAGTGCTCAAGTTCCAAGTGGTTGAAAACCACTGTCTCAAAGCCAGGGACTCGACCATCATATAGCTTAAGTATGCTGCCACTGGTACTTGAACCTGAGTATGTGTTTGGCTAAGCAACTGCTGCTGCAGAAACCATGTAATTAAGCTTTCTTATTCGTGTGTTTTGTCATCCCAGACATATGTTCTCTTAATCTGTTATTCTTCCTTGTTTCAGTAGGTCATAAGCCTTTACTATAATAATGCTCACCAGCTGAAACATTCCTCTCAGCAGTACAAAGCTGTTGGACCTTTAAAACTGAGGCTGCATTTCTATATACAGTAGTAGCAACAACTCATTTCTGATTTCTGATAGTAAGACAACAGGTCAGGAGCAGAATATGCTACTGCAAAGGCAGCTTTTAGAATGAAGGCTTGAGCAGGGTATAACCTGCTATGTTTTGTGGGAGAGACAGATGGTTCTTTGCAAGCAGACGTCTTAGCACAGCCCATAGACACTGATGTTATTCCCACTCTATAACATCTTCGGTATGCATCAGTGAATCAGATCTTATAGTCCCAATGTCCCTGCTGTCATTAAATATCTCACCATTGACAAAAATGGAATATAACAACAGGCTCAATGACAGTCACTGACCTTCCTGTACAATATATTCCCAGTGTGTAGCCAAATTCGAGTCTTACCACCCCTAGAATGGGATTCTGGAAGTGCAAGATCCATTACTGTAAGTTCCAATCCCACCACTTCAAAAACTAAAGCTTGATTCTCATGAAAAACAGTAATGTGTGTTAACTTACCATTACACATTTAAAGAATTTTTGGAGGGGGCTACACCTCCTGGGACTCTCACTGTGGAGGCTTGCTCCTACATCCCTCATCCTTATGCATATTAACTCCAAGATTATTGCATCTCAGAGGAGGAATAATATTCCAAGGTACTACAAGAATTAGGACATATTCTGTCTTTTCACACTTCACTTGTCAGTTTTTTGAGGACTGCAGTTTCTGTCATCTGACTTTCAACAAGTTCTCCTGGGATATTATCATAGTTCAACAAACTTCTACAAGATTGTGTCCCAAACAAGCATAACTTTTGGCAGGCCAGTATCATTGTAAGATGTTGTAGAGGCAGTTAATTAATATCATAGGTCTCAGCGACTGCCCATCCAGATGGGAAAAAAGCTGAGATGAATTTTTAAAAGTGAATATTATGGAATAGTGTTTCAGACTAGCTACAACTGGCCAGCTACAATGTTGCCTTGAGTTTCATTTCACTTCTTGAAGCATCACTGTAAACCAAGAGGACCATAACTGACCTTAGTTTTATTCTGAAAGAAAAGAAGAGGATATTTTGTTGCAGTATTGACCCCCAGGAAATGTGAAAAACAGATATTTCAACATTGTGAATACATTGTAAAAAAGAATCATCCTCATATTTAGGATTAGTAGATCTGTTTAAAATGTTGACTGGTTTATGAGATGGCTTTAGCGACAAACAAATTATGAGGAAAATTGAAGACCTATTCAAGGAAGAATGAAAACTAAAGCATCACATAAAAGGAAGAGACTGCATGATTGTCTAAACAGATGCATGTTACTGCTGCCTGAATGGGAGATGTAAATCTGTTTGACTGTAAGTCCCATGAGAATAAACCTCCAAAGGCAATCTCAATAATATTGGCTCCTGAAATGAGTTTGCAGTCATGCAAGATAGCTGTAGTGAGAACTCTGCTTCACCCTTTCTTTGAGTGCTTTCACTTTCCCCCAACGTTTGTGCAACAATTGTGATATATATATATATATATATATATATATATATATATATATATATATATATATATATCAAGGTGTGGGGTTAAATTCCCACATGTGGGTGAGGTGGGTTGCCTCCCTGAAAAAACATTATTTTAATGATTTTTCCCCAAAATTTCAGTGTATGTCTGCGTTTAGAAAAAATACCTCAGCTGGTATCTGGGTGTGATGTCTGACTTCAAATTCTTGCAGTGGAGCTTGCCTAAATAAATGATTGGGTTTGTGCATCCTGAACTAGAAAAAAAGGCAGGTCAAAAGAAAATAAAATTTCCCTAAGTTAAGCCCCAAATTCTTCCACCTCAAATCATGATTATGATAGTATCATAAATGATTGCTGTAATACCAATGCCCACAGAAAAAAGTAAGGTCAAAATGGGCGATTATAAAATGTTATTAAAGTTTTCCTTTTGTTTTCATAGCAAGTTTTGTATGCAGTCTCCCTATATTTAAGAGTTCCACCAGCTGTGGGATACATTTGGCTTCTTATCATTTTCTTTAGCGTTTAGATTACTTATTGCTTTGACTGAAAGTATCATGCTACATTTAAGGAAGCCAATATTAGGGTTTCAGCAGTAATGTGTTTACAAATTGTCAAACTATAAAGATAACGTTGAAGCAAGAGCACAATTCTGGAGTGTGCTACTTACAAAATTCATTTGACAAACAAAGCTTGGAAGAGAGAACTGAAATAAAGTACCTACCTCCCCAGTTCCACAAACAGGTGTGGGATCCTATGTTAAACTATGGCACACTGGTGGAGGCAGAAAAATATGCAGCTAATGCAACAGATAGCAACTCCAGCTAGTGTGTGTGTGTGTGTGTGTGTGTGTGTGTGTGTGTGTGTGTGTGTGTGTGTGTGTGTGTGTGTGTGTGTGTGTGTGTGTGTACAGTCAGGGTCACATCCAGCAGTATATTATGAATTACCAGTTGTCAGCTTTGTGTTTCTCACAGCTTGAGGAAATGAATCTGGAGTAATTGGGCATATAGGGGTGCCCCACTTTGGTCCCTAAAGTCAGTGTAGGAAAAACAGCTAAAGGAATCTGTTGCAGTGCTGACCCACCCATATGATATCCCATATCAACACTTTTGCTTAACTTTATCTACCCTCTTCATCAACTCTTTCACTTCCTCCTGCTAATAATTTCTAGAAATGCTAACCTCTGAAATTACAGTCACTCGTAGCTCTACCACTACAAAAATATGTCTGTATGCAGATATAATAATTACTGGATTTTACAAAATGCAACCATATTCACTAAGCATTCTAAACTTTCCTAAAAATGTTCTGCACAGGGATCCTAGGAGCTTCATTATATGTTTATTTTGTAATTTTTCTCTATCCTGATGAGTACTATACGAATGTGAACTTCCTTCTCTATTTGTTTTCATTTGTGAATACTGTTTACTCATTATTGTAAAAGTCTTCTTTTTTGGTCTTCTCATTTGGAACTGTTCTCCCCAGGCCTCTTCTGAAAATTGGCTTTCCAAGCAGTCGGACTTTCCCCAGTAACCATATGTCAATAAATAAATAAATTTAAAAATGTTAAAACAAATAACATGAGGCAATTTAACTTATATTATTGTTCTAAAATTTTAGGACATTCTTACCTAGTTATCTATGCTTGGCAACAAAGATGACCATCTGAGCAGAGTCTGTTTTCAGAGCGAGACAAAGAGAGAGAGTGGTGTTTTACAGTTATAGAATATTACAATGGCATGGTGCAGTTACATAAAAAACAAAAGTAATTAAAACAGTAAAAAAATCACCATTGCACAGCACAGCTGATATGAAGCAGACAGCTGTATGACAGATAAAGTATACACAGTAAACGAGCAAAATGCCATCAGACAAAAAAAATATTTGCAAAATCCTGGAAATTCGGATAAAATTAAAGAAAACAAGAAATTAACAACAAAACTAATCCATGTATGTAAAGGTAGTGCTTCAGTTGATGTGTTTTTGTCAGCAAAGCAGTTTTACAGAATATACCAGGAAAATGCATAGAGAAGTGAGTAATGCTTGTTCTTGGAAACATAATATCTAAGCCTGTCCTTACTGAGTAATGCTTGTTCTTGGAAACATAATATCTAAGTCTGTCCTTAGTGAGTAATGCTTGTTCTTGGAAACATAATATCTAAGTCTATCCTTATATCTCAACCAATATCGCTCATAACTACCAAACTGTTTTTTTGAAAATTAAGGCAGGTGTTTTACATATTCACTGCAATACTGTGTCTGTAACTAAGTCACACATTCATTCTAACACACCTGTATTATTCTGCACAGGGTAGCAGGGAAGTTGGAGTTGATCCTGGCGGGCAATGTGCATAAGGCAGAGAACCAGGCAGTAAAGGACAGGATGTCAGTCTGTTGCAGGATGCACATGCACACACACACACACACACACACACACACACACACACACACACACACACACACACACACACACACACACACACACACACACACACACACACATATGCACACACACCACATGAAAACCTCTGGACAATTTTAGATTTTTTCTAATTCACCTGCTGGTATGTGTCTGATATATGAGAGAAAGCTGGAGACCCTGGTCAAAACCCATGTCACAGCGGTAGCATGCAGACACCACAGAAAAGGCACCCCAGTCAGGAAAAGAACTGCTGAACCAAATGCTTTAAGGCAGCAAAATAAAATACTGCATCACTAATCCCAAAGTAAAAGCCCAGTCTTGAAGATCCAAATTAAAAATCAGTTAAGTATTTATATATTTAAAAGTGGGGAACATATAATTAGTTTTTGAGGCACTGACTCTAGTTTAACATTTTCAATACTAACGTTAATGGATGCTATAAAAGAATAACAGATTTGAGTACTGAAAACTGGCAGAAGAAAGTGGTGTAATTTAAAAACTCTTGCAAACCACTACTTACTATAACATTCAGTAAAGGCATTTCATTGCATTCATTTGCATGTATTGTGATCTAAAGCAAAAGAAATGTCGAATTCAAGGACACCATCCCTGAATGAAGGCTATTGATATTATATACACTGATAAAAAGAAATTATAGAGACTGATTCTGAAAAAAACTCTCAGCATACATTTCTCCAAAGAGAAACAGAAGAATTTGTCCATCAGTTAAGTTTTCCTCCCTCCCAATTCAGCAGAAAACAATGAGCATTAGTTTACTAGTATTTTGACAGGTCATATTCATTCGCTCGCTTATGTTATATGTGCTGAGAGACCTGATATAGATGGTAATCATAAATTTCACCTCAACAGAATTTGCTGACTGTGATGCTGCTGTAGTTCTTAAGTATCCTTATTTTTGCCTCATATACTTGGTCTCTTCCTCATAAAATCCATGTTTTTTTTTCCCTCACAGGTCATTGAGGATTGTAGTCACTAAATAATGACAGACATTTGAGTTTCAGACTTAATATCCTTCAGAAAATGCATTTTAATACAAAATGTATTATTCTATCAATTTTCTTCATATATGAGTAATATTTAAAATTTCTCACTGATTTTGACCTTTGTCCCCCACTAAGTTTGGCTCTGTTCCTGATTCTTGTGCTAAAAGGTTGAGAGCTATGCAGCAGTTTATAGTAACAGCCAATGGTGATATAACTGTAATATCTTCCATGGGTATCTTAAACTGATTTTAAGTGCTAGGTGGCCTTTTCAGCTGAAGAACTACACTCTCTTAGGTCAAGAAGCACCTCACCTACTCTGCAATTGTGATTTGTTGGGAACTCTGAAAAAGGTTTTGGTAACCTCTACTCAGCCTTTTTCAGCTACAGAACTAGAACCTTGTTGCACCAATAAGCTTTAGGTTTCTTACTCTTTTTGGTATGAAATACTTAGCAAGGTGTCAGTAAATCTGTCACCTTTTCAACTGTAGAATTGCACTCCATTATACTAGGAAGGTCCTTTCTCTCTGTGTGATCATGATTAGATGGGAGCACTATACATCTCAAGTGTCCAGATGTTCACAGAATATCCAGATTTTTCACTCATATTTTTGGCCTTTTTTCATAAAACTGGTTTTATGGCAAATCACTGGGAAAATCATTGAGAACTGAAGTCAGAAAATAATGGCAGAAGTTTGAGTTTCAGACTTCACATCCTTCAGAAAATCCATGCTGATGCAAAACCTGTCAGTCTATCAACTTTCTGAGTTTGTAAGAGCAATATTTAAAAACTGTCCCTATTTTGGGACCTTTTCCCCGTATTATTTGCGACTTTGCCCAGATTTCTTGCTCTAAGAGGTTGAGAGGTATGGGGGAGCACATAATGGCTCAATAACTATTAGGTAATCTTTTCAACTACCAAACTACATTCCATTACACTAGGGTCATTTTCCTCTGTGCACTCCGTAAGACATAGGAATGCAGAATGATGAACAAGGTCTCATGATTACTAAGTGGTGTTTTCAAATGCAAAACTGCACTCTTTTACATCAAGAAAATCACTTCCCTCTGTATTTGTGATGGTCTGGGAAAAGGCATTGCTGTGATCTGCCTTTCCACCTCTCTAACCCCTGCATGCATTTCATTCAATCTTATTTACAGTTTTACAGTATGCTGCATTCATGATACATACCAGCCTTCCTTTTTACACAATACTTCCTAAATCATATTTCACTTGAACCATATATAACATTAGAGCACAACACATCCAGGGTTCAATTTAAATGTTTGCAGTGATGTATTTATTGAGCCAGTCAGACCACTCAAACTCAGATATCATTAGTATTCAACAATGAATCAGATAAAATAGTATTTTAAATGAAATATGCACCAGGCAGGATGCCAAGGAAGAACCCCAAACTCCTCTACCTAAGGCAAATTGCACATCAACATCCAACTTTGTCATTCTCCTTATCACAGGTTACACACAATTAGCAACAAGCATCAAAACTTATGGACCACATTACAATCTGCTGAGGGAATCTAGCTCAAGAGTCCATACCAGTACCTCTCGTTGGCAAGGATTGAACTCTTCTGTATCCTTTCCCATCTGCAGTCTTTCATTGGCATAGCTGCCTTCCATCTTATGATTGTGATGGCCTACTACTCCACCGCCACCCATCTAGCCCCCACCGGAGAAAACACAAACTTAAACTACTTTGGGAAAACAGGAAATTCTGTCTCAACTTCTAGTGCAATCACACATGCAAGCTAATGGGTCTCTTATCTAATCAAGTGGCCTAACTTTTTATTGTGATTTCTCTATAGCTTATGTTTTTGTTTTCTAGCCTCTTGTAACCCTGATTTCGATCTGGTAGTCACAAGGAAAAGACCAAGCCCCTAAACTGCTTGACCTTTTTCCTTGAGCCCAGCACATCCATTCTGTCTCCTGTCTTTGACCTGTCATGCTAAACTTCCACCTGTCCATCACCAGCATTACTGTTGCCCATGCCCCCGCCATCCTTTTATAGGTAGTTAGTTCAATGCACCTCTTCCCAGACAAACATCATTTGGCATAGACAAAAGGCTCGCTGAGAGAAGACATTGCTCTTATCTGGCCTACAACCCCCAACTCCTGTATGATTTCTGTTTGACCCTATTTGTGCTATCCCACAAGCATTTCATATACCAGACCATTTTTTCGCATGACATTTCCTATGTATGTATCAGACCACCTTTTTTTATATGACATTTCATAATTGCATTTTACATAAAGAATATACAATATTTAAAACACAATTCATGCAGTATGGAGTTTAAATGACTGCAGCCACATGTTTACTTATTTATTTAACATTTTTATGAAACGGTTACTTAAGACATAGGCATGTATATATTAATAGAAAACAAACTTTGTTAACATTTGTCATGGTCATGCATTATATGTTTCATATATGTTTTCTTTCTTTTTAACAACTTTTCATTCCAAAATTAAATTGCTCAATTTCTTCCTTCCCTTAAACCTCACTCCTCCTCTTAAACATGATTAGGCATTTATTGTTCCCACAAATTCCATTTATTTTTATGTAATTCACTTCTTCCATTTTCTAAAGATCTCATCTCTAGTTCTTCTATCTCCTTTACAATATTCAGCACTTCGATTACAGATGATTTAGGTTTTGATTTCCATTTTCCAGTTATTGTTTTTTTTGGCACCCAATAAAATTAAATCTTAGTAAGGCAGTGCTATGCATAGCAACTCAGATCCTGTGTCCCAGCTATAAAGAATCATTTCCTTAGTTAGAGACATTTGCTCCCCCAGGATTTCTCACAGAGTACTCTGTAGGAATTTTTTAAAGTATGCCAACTCATTATACTCCCAAAAAATACATTCCAAGTTACCTCTCTCTTTCCATCACACCTCCAGCATATTCTATCTACTCGAGGAAATTTTTCTTTGAAGTCTGCTTGGGCATAAAAATATCTAAACAAATACTTCCAAGTAAAAAACTAAACATTTTGGACTTTATGAAATACATGGCAGCCATACAAATGTCCTTCTATCCTTCCTTTGTAAAATGCATTTTCATTCTTTCCTGTTTCTAACCTCCTCTGGTTGATTATAGTTATGATGCAAAATGTTATATGCCCTACAAATGATCCACTTTTTAACTGCAGCTTCTGTTGTAGAACTGAATAAAAAATGATACCAGAGCCATGTTTTCACTTAGCACTCCCCTGTTCCTTTCTCTTTGCCTTTACACTGACATGAATTCTTGGTAGGGAAGGTAGTCTCTAATTTTCAGTCCAAACCTCTACTTGACCTAATCCCACTCTATTGCTTTCCTTCTTTAGTTATTTGGTCACAATCCTTCCCTTTGCCAGTTTTCTCCAGTAAATTCCAGCTCCCTGTTTTCCATACCCCTACTTGTGGTCACCTCTGTTGGAAAAAAATTCCATTCTCTATTCCCGTGTTGACTTAGTTCTTAGAATACTTTCTGTAACTTTATGAATATAATATTCTGTATCATTGCTGTTATTTTCCTCAAGGATCTACATTCAAAATATTATTCTTTATTTCTTGAACTTCCCTTGTTTCATCATCTAGCCTGTCCACTTCGCTTTATAACCTTCTACCAGTGATATGTATATGAGCCTTAATGCCATAGCTGTAAAGTACCCATTCATACCAAGTAATCCTAAACCACTTTGTTCTGCAGGGAGGATTAACTTATCCCACTTAACTCTTGCCCTCTTCCCCTCTCAAATAAATTCCTTCAACTCTTTGTTAAATATTGTCCAGAACTTCTCCTCTGGCTGATCAAAATATGCCTGACTTATATGTAAACTAAACAGGTTGAAAATGTTTTCACTGCTTATGTTTTACTGTCCATGTCCATTAACAAGAGCTTCTAGTTTCACAAGTTTTCTATTATTTTTGTTTAGTCTCTTCCCACATATCCTTAGCTGCCAAAACATAAACCTTTTTAATCCATACAACTAAATATTTTATGTTATCATGACCTCATAAAAATGGGCATTTTTTGAACCAATTCATATGTGAGTATATCGTTTACTACAATAGCCATTGTTTTATCTTCATTAGTTTTATATTCAAAACAGATTGGAATGCCTGCCTTCCATTATGTCCCCCTCTCCCAAGTACATTATATAGATAGGTGAGACTATCTTAATAGCACCTTCAAGTTCTCAGCATATAATCACATACCCAAGTTGGATAAATAAACTCCATCCTGATAGTACAAATGGCAGCACTTTGATTTTATGTGTTGATGAGACACAAATATTACCTGCATAAGCCCTCATTGCCTTATCAATGATGTTATTTAACCTCTGCTTCACCCTTTCAACTACCTTGATTGAAACAGCTGGGTGCCACTTCAATCTCTGCAGAGAGTGTCAAATCAAACTTTTTATTTTATTGTCAGAAAATCCACTTTTAAGGTGAACCAGTTGTCTAAACAGTAACACTGAAATCATCATACCTACACATTCCCATTTCAACTTACATTATAATACTAGAAACCCAAATAATAATATTGAAAACCCATCAAAACAGTTAAAAGTTTTCTTCCACCCATCTATAGTCTACAAAAATTCTAGTGTGTACAATGTATCATTATTAATAGGGATCTTGAGCTAAAGCATTTCTACAAATTGCAACTATATTGGAGGGAATGGGGAAATTGAGCAGGGCTGTTAAATGGTATCCTATATTGCATGTCTGGTAATAAACTATGAATTTATAAAGCATGGTACAATGCCCTGAATTTCAGCTTTGTCTACACTCATACTCGACTGTGAAATACTGAACTTGTTTTTGACATGTATGAACCACAAATAATAATATAATATAACATTTTATCCAGCCTCCAAAGTAGACACAGGATTTGCTCCTTTAACTGGAAAGTCTCATATTTAACCAGAGTATGTTGATTTGCCTAGCTTTAATCATTAGAGCTGGCCAAAATACTCAGAGCTGCTCTTTCAGTTTTAATGAAACTTGCCTATAAATCATCCATGCTGTCAGATTTTCCTTCCTTCACTGGCATCAGTTCTATCTTCATTCTCCAGGACTTCTCTCACTGAGATGTTTATCTGCCATTATTATCAACTTTACCTCCAAATGAATACACCATTCCTTCAATGTTTATTCTTCTGGTGCAGGGTCAAGATGGCATACAAGTGACTGGTTAATATCTCATTGAATGCAGGGTCTCTATTATAGGCTTTTTCTATGAAAATGTACATCTTAGTGTTAAGTTTTTGAAATATGGCCTAGATTTGTCCTAATAACTCCTTTGTAAGTTCATTTGCAGCTGCCTTCTCCCCATCTGTTAGGAGGCTAAACAACACTTTCAACATACTGGTAGATATTAGTGCCACTAATTTGCTTATTTTTTTGGTATCTTGCCTCCTTTTGTCACAAGTACCAAATAAGCTTTCATCCACTAACTTTTCTAATGGCATTTAAAGGACTTAATATTGATCTTTAAGCTGTTTACACTGATCTGTTTGTGGAGATAGCAGAAGAATGAATTCACAGCACCATCACACTATTGGCCTCAAATTGCGTTGATTAATATAGTAAATTGTATCTTTAAAGCATGTCTTTCTTTCTTTTTAAAAGGGGTTGGGAGGGTGGCCTAATGGTTAAGGTGTTTGCCTTACAAACACAAGATGCAGGGTTTGAATCTCAAATGGCTTGCAAAGGCAGTTAGCTTAGTACTAATCTATGAACCTAAATTAATAATTAAAGATATTTCCTTGATGTCGACTAAACTTTATCAATGGAAACTTTATACAACAAATGTTATAGTTATGAAAGACTAGGAATCTGGCCTCACTGAGCCAAAAAACATTTGCTGAAGATACCACCTGTGAGTTTTATAATATTAACGTCTGTTTTAATGGCCAAGAAGAGTAAGATATAAACATACAGGTAAATTCAGTGTTATGGTGGTTAAGATCCCATATGAAGATTAGAAAAAAAAAGATCCCAAATGAAGATTATACTTTTGCTCATTTTTACATCCTGGTGTTTAGTCAGGAATTCCTTGTGCTATGTAGGTAACATAAACAGAGCACAACAGGTAATCATAGTATTTTCTTTAACATGACTGATAATTATTATTGTATACATAGTTTCTAGTCCTGGTTCTTTCGCTCATATTGAGAGACTGCTACTCATCCTATCAGATATGCAACAACAAAAGGAATGATACCTTGGAATATGTGACATGCATTTTGGATCTTTAAAGCATGTTTCAGTAATTGTAGAGATATCAACATCGTCCGAACAGTGAAAAGCTTCTAAATAATCCATTTATAGTTAAGCTTTCTGGCATTTAGCAAAGCCATCAACACCACTGATTTTTGTTTTGTAGTTTTTGTATTTTTTTTTTTAATTTATAGTGGCCTAAAAGAAGGTATTATAGAGACAAAAAAATTCTAAGTACTTTCCTACAGAAAGGCCTCACTGAGACCAATGACTGGTGTCAGAACCATGGCCTTAAGCTCAATGCCAAAAAATGTGTCATCATCCCCTTTGGGAAAAACCCAGTTCCCATGAATTATCACATTGATGGTAGTCCACTGAACACAGAAGGCATTATAAGAGATCTGGGAAAATGGGTTGACAGCAACATCTCCTTTGACCACCATATTGCCACTGTGGTCAGAAAGTCCTTCTATCTGGCACATCTGATTACTAAGGGTTTTGTATCCAGGAAGAAAGAGGTCATTGTCTCCCTCTACTCTTCCCTCATTAGGCCAATCATCGAGTACAATGCCCCATTTGGCATGTACCTCACTAGACACTTGCAACAACTGAAGAGGCTGCAAAAGTACTTCACAAAGAGAATCCTAGGCCTTAAACACTTGTATATGGACAGACTCAAAAAAACTCCAACTATTCTCTGTCTCATATCACCTACTTAGAAGCGATCTCTGCTTGACTTACAAAGCCATGTCTGACCCAGCTCTGTTACAAATGCTACATCTAAACAAATCACAATCCCTCCACACCACATGCTCCAGAGACCTCAACCACATTACCACAATCAACAGTAGATGCTGGAGGGACAGGTCATAACTCAGAGACTGTCCATGCTATGGAATAGACTTCCCATACATGTCAAGCAGAGCACCTCACTGGCCCTCTTCAAGAGAAATCTTGATGAGTGGATGGGAAATAGAAAATTCAGCCCAGGGATGACTCCAGTGGCTCTACTCGACAGAGGCACTAGGGACTAAGGTCGGGTGGCACTATGCAAGGGTAATCCTATGGGCTAGGCCTGTAAAGGCTCCAAGACCATTAGCCTTGTACACACCTATGAACCTACCCTCTGCAGACACAGGTGAAACACATGATGTGCAAAGTATGTTTGGTGGATATTGGATGGATGTGCATCTCCTTCTAGGACATGCCAAATCCATTGTCTTTGACACCATATTGATAGCCACTCACTGAATATTCACATTTTATGCTGATATGCAAGTGCAATACATGGTGTAGGTAGGGTTTTTGCAAGGCAGATGTGTTTTTCCCCATGCTTGTTAGGATTAACCCTTAGATATGTACTATCAAAATGGGCACTGCATTGTTCAGCTGTTTCTGTAGAACTCAGGAAGGGAAAGGGATTGACCTTTTCTTATTTACCATAGTATAAAAGGTATTGAATTGTTTTACATGAATTGCTTGGATTATTTCTGTTTTTGTTTTGATGGGCTGTGAAGTATTGCCTTTTATTGCCATGGCACTGGTGTGATTCCCAGCTTCGCTAAAGAAGTTAAAATAGGCCATAACAGTTCATGCAAAGGGTTAAGGCCTTGAGTTGTAATTTCTGTGGTACAAGGTTTGGCTGCTTCAGCCTTCATTTGCCTACTTTGTGACCTTCAACAAGTCATTTAACCAGACATTGTTCCTCGGTCACCCATGAAAAAAGTCTGTTTGTCCAGTAGGGCTACCTGGTTAACAAACAGCTATTATTACTATTGTTATTGTTGTTAATATTATTATTATTTATCTGTCTGAAACACGTGTGCCATGTCCAAGGTAGGTGCTTAGATTTGATTCAATACTGTCTCATAGACAAAAAGTTGTTGATGACTGGCAGAAAGCCATAACTGAAATGTTTAGTCAAAAGAGAGGGGAGTGAGCAAGGGAGTTCAGTGTGGAATACTGCATATAAGGTCAAACACAGTAGCACTAAATTTCCTGAGGTTTCTACGGAAGGACAAGGGATGCACCTTATGGAGCTTTATTTAATGCCAGACAGCACATATAGCTAGGTGGTCAGATACAAAGATCCATTTCATATATTTTTTCTCTGCTAGAAAGTTTGTCTGTTTAGGGGGGTAGTGTAATTAGTTTTTCTAATCCAGACAGCTGTTTTATGGAATATGAAAACTGATCGGAAAAATGTTGCAAATCAGTGTTGAAATATCCATGACTCTTCAACAGTAGTATTAAGAGAGTCTGATGAAACAGAGGCAAGGTAGGCTTTTTAAATGCAACTGTATGTACTGACAGGAAAACAGACAAGAGGAAGACAAACTTCCTATCTGATGCATATGATTACAGAAATGACAGGAGGATTGACTATAAATCATATCTTTAAATGAGAGCCATACTGCCAGTCCCATTGCATTTGTTATCTAAATGTGTTGAAACGTGGATATAGTATTTCATTGGCAAGGATGTCAAATTCTAGCAAAGTTTTTGTAATGGCTAGGATGTGTGGACTACAGTAAGAGATCCAACCTCACAGCAAAAAGTAGTTTATATAAGATGCTATAGGCATTAATTAATATGTGCTAGTCCATGCCAAGGGATATCTTCCAGCAGTTGCTGAGTTTCTCTGAGGATGTGACTATGGTTTGGGACAGGATATTGTTAGGGCAGATGCCTAAAACTGGAATGAGTGGGGGTGGGGTAGATAAATATACCTTTTACAGAAAGTATGTCAGTGTTACATATATAAGCATTAATGCACTAAAAGGTGACCATTATGGGAAATAGTGGCCCATTCATGGATATTATGAGGTCTGATGCCCAGGCAGAGAGATTTCTCTTTTTTTGTAAGAGTCCTGCTTCCCTGCAACACCCACCATGGAGGGCATTATTACTCTTAGAAAAAGGTCTTTGTTTTTTGTACCGTTCTTTGGGAATATTTTTATTTTCATAGGATTTTTTTTAAATAGTCAGTTGATTTGCTCATTGCACATAGTAAGAAAGTAAATCTCTATGTGCCTTAGCTATTTTATAAAGATTTTAAAATTCAAAACTGCACATAGTTTCATAGTTTCATAGTTTGGTACTAGGCTATCTGCCCTGGGGCATTTATAAGCCTAGCCATAGTGATGTGGCTTTCGCCACCCCATGTAATGGTACAAAAGTGTACAGAATAGATTTAGAATACTGTGCCTCTGTCTAGTAGTGACACAGTGAAGACCCCCTTACATAATAGAATTAGTTTACTGTGCCCCTGTCTAGTAGTGACACAGAGATGACCCCTGGGGTAAACCTACGATCTCCCATCCACTCATCAAGATTTCTCTTGAAGAGAGTCAGTGAGGGGCTCTGCCTAATATGAACTGGGATTCTGTTCCAGAGTATGGGAAGCCTCTGAGTTATGAATCTGTCCCTCCAGCATGTCCTATTCATATTTGTGCTGAGGTTCAAATCTTTAGCTCTCGTGGTTCTGATGGATTTGGATTTTTTGAGGTGGAGCATTTCCATCAATTCCTGATTGGACATGGCCTTGTACGTCAGGCACAGATCACCTCTGAGTAGGCGGTATGCTACTGAATAGAGTTGGAGTTTCTTTAGTCTGGCAGCATATGACATATGTTGGAGACCCTTGATCCTCTTGGTGAGGTACTTTTGGGGTCTCTCTAGCTGTTGCAAGTGCCGGGTGAGGTACATACCAAATGGGGCATTGTACTCAATCATGGGCCTGATAAGGGAGGAGTACAGGGCACAATGACCTCCTTTGATCTGGATGTGAATCCCTTCATGATAAGGTGGGCAAGGTAGAAAGTCTTTCTAACCACTTTGGCAACGTGGGTGTCAAATGAGAGGTCACTATTGACTTGGGTCCCCAGGTCTCTGATTACTTTTTCTGTACTCAGTGGGTTACCGCCTATGTGATAATTTGTGGGCACTTTGTTTTTCCCAAAGGGGATGACTATACATTTTTTGGCATTTAGTTTAAGGCCATGACTCCGGCACCAGTTGTCCTTTTCAGTGAGGCCTTTCTGTAGGATGTATGTGTCAGCTGGTGTATTGACTATGGCACCTAATTTGCAGTCATCTGCGAACTTGGTCAGCCACAACCCTCCCATGTTTGCTTTCACATCTGAGAAATAAATGCCGAACAAGAGGGGTCCCAGGACAGAGCCCTGTGGGACACCACTTGTCACTGGCTTTGAGTCTGACATGGCTCCAGCGATTTTGACTTTATGGGTTTTATCCTTTAGCCAGTTTGCCACCCATCTTGTGACATATGGATTTACATTTAAGCTGTTGAGCTTGTCTATGATGCCAGAGTGGGGTATTGTGTCGAAAGCTTTAGCCAAGTCCAGGTAGGCTGTATGGACTGCTTTGCCCTCGTCAATGGCTCTAGTGACTGTTTCGAAAAAGACAACCAGGTTCAAAAGGCAGGATCTGCCTTTTACAAAGCCGAACTGGGTGGGATCAAGTGTCTGTAATTCCCCAATGTCTCTGTTTATTAGTTCCATAATGATTCTTTCCATAGCTTTGCAGACCAGGCTGGTTAAGCTTATGGGGTGGTAGTTACCAGGGTCAGTAGAGGTGCCTCTTTTGTGGAGTGGGACTACTGTTGCTGTACGCCAGTTTTCAGGTACATATCCTGTAGTAAGGCTAAGGTTAAATACCATTTTTATGTGTGGGTTTAGCTCCTCTTGGAGTTCACGTAGCACGCAACCCGGGATACCGTCAGGTCCCATTGATGCTGTGTTTTTAGCTTTGCTGAGGGTGGTTCTCACCTGGACATCTGAGATGACAGGGAGGTTACATTCAGCTGGGATAAGTATCTCTTCTTTTGGGGGTGAGGGAGGGGAGAAATTTGCACTGAACCTGTCTGCCAGAATGTTGGCAATATCTGTGGGTTTAGTGTATTTTTTGTCATTGTGAACTAACTCTGAACATATCTGAGGGTTTCTGCTCAGGTTTCTAACATAGCTGAAGAAGGCCTTGTGGTTATCTTTAGTGTCCATAGCGATTTTTCTCTCAAAGTTGGCCTTGGATGTTTTTATGAGAGAACGTAGCTTTCTACTAGTGCTGATCAGAGATGCCTTCTCTTTATGGGATTTTGCTCTGTTGTGCAGTAGCTTCCTTCTTTTGTTATACAATTTGTTTATGGCTGGGGTCCACCACCTGCCCTTGGTGGAGAAGGTCTTGGTTTTATTTGGGATTGCATGATCCATGCATTCTTGGAGATGTCCGTAGAAAGCATTTGTGAAGGATTCTGCATTGTGGGATGTGGTTTCCACTGTCCCAGTGGGCTTAAAGGATACCATCTCAGTTTTAAGAAGTATAAAGTCGGCTTTTGAGAAGTTTTTCACTGTAGTCTTTTGTGTTGGGGGTGGAGGTGGGATATGTATATCCAGGGTGATTAGTTTGTGGTCAGATCTCACTAGTCAAGGGTATACTTCCGGTGTGGAGCACTTTGTCCCCATGTTTGTGATAATCAGGTCTAGTATATTATCTCCCCTTGTGGGAGAGGTGACTAGCTGTTCCATTGCGTTTGAATGACATGGTCTTTACACCTGTAGATCAAGTCCTAAGATGTTTTTAAAGACTTCTAGCCTGCTGAAAAGTCAATAACACCACAACAGCCTGGATTCTTTGGAACTGTTTAAAACATAGATCACAACATTTTTACATTAATTATTAAAACATCTGTTAAAAAGAAATCTCTGTGGGTGGATATGTTTTTTAACTAAACACAACAGTTTTTGAGTTAGTTCCTATGTGTTCTATCACATTTCCCCTTATTGTCATAATAAATTAAAAACATCTGTTAAACTGACTTAAATTGCAGCTTGTATGTGACATATTTACTGTGATAATCTTTTGTTCCTCACTTCCAGTTCTCTTTCCTCCTTAGAGTACCCATCACATTACAGACATTGTGAGAAAAGATATGTAAATAACAGAACTGCTTCTTAATCAAAGTGACACACAGGTACAGCCACAAGTACAGGTTTCACAGTAAGCTCTTAGTTTTAGTGATAATGTGCAAGCTTGAGATAACAAAATGTTTCATATTGCCTATAATTTTTCACAGTGATAATCATTTTTACTTGTAGTAGACTGACCACATGAAATGGTTGGAGTTTAATAAGACTATATTTTCTAATTTCATATTTGGGTTCAAGTGCTTTTAAATAGCTCAATAAAGTACTTTTTTGGAATATTTAATACTTGTTTTTAACCTTTACATAAATTCTTAAAAAGAATGGATGTTGTGGTTACATTACTTAACTCAATGTAGTACTGCTGTATCTGGAACATCTGATTTCAGTTTAAGTAAGGTTTACAGTTCGAAATCTTCAGTCACCTGCATTAGCGTAACAGTTTTAAACTCTGCTTATATATACTATATCTGTTTTAAACCATGGGGGGGGGGTCTAAATAATTTGCAGTCAACTCTTCTGTATCCTCTCCTTGCATTTCCAACAATACCTTTACACACACGCACACACACACACACACACACACACACACACACACACACACACACACACACACACACACACACACATACAAAACCGAACATACTAGCTTTACTGTATTTTTAGATTTAGGAGAGCCTAGTCTTGTAAATCTATTTTCCACCAAGGAGATGGGATACAGTACTATTATGCCCCAATTCTATTTCCCTCTACCATTGGATATTTTCCAGGTTGCAGAATGAAGTTTTCTTGTTCCACAATGTTAATATAACGGGATGCATTTTAATTTGTATTTTCATTGAAACAGATTATTTTCACTGCGGTCTCCAAAGTACACAAAGCTGTAATTCCAAGCAAATAGACTATTACTACTGTACTATCAAAACAAAAAATGTTTAACATGATGCCCATTTCAGTGGCTAGTGTTACACATATTTATACAGATTATCACAATATGTACCATTATTTTAATACTTTATGTAGCAGGAATGACTTTTAAGGGCAATCATCTGTGAAGTGGGTTTCATATAACACATTTCTTTCTCCACTGCAAAAGATGCTGCTGACACTCCCTTTCATGTTCGCTACCCAGTCAAACATGCAGTGAATGCCAGTGTTCATTTGTACATACTTACAGTCATACTTTCCTTACTTATGTGATGACCCATCTCCTAAAACTTAATTCAGCAATCAAAAATTTACAGAAACTGGTTTCTGACTTTATTTAGGAAGTGTTTTCAACATTCCTAAATGTTCAGATTGTGGTGGAATTGAAGATAACAGCTATAAGGATGTTAGTTTTCTTTCCATTTAGCAACTGAAGTTGGAGAATTTGTAGGCTATTACAGCAGATGCCTGCCACTGTTCCAATGGTGGAAGTGGTGGTTGCTAAGGTTAGTTGATTTCAGCCTCTGAATTTGCATCTGAGCTTATTGTTGTTAGATACTGAACAGTCTTGGCTATTGGCGGAACATTTGTTTTATTAGGATAGCTGAAATAATAATGACGTGCTGCAAGCTTTATCATCAGGTTTTCAGATTGTGCCACACAGCAGGAAATTATTCCATATGATTACAAAACACATTAAGCTGAGGTACCAATTTCATTATTATATACTCAGTATAGCATATCTTGTTTAGACAAAGGCTTCATGAATTATTTGCATACCTCTCAACTGTACAGATTTTCACAGAATGTCTAGATTTTTGCCTCATATTTTTGGTCCGTTTTTCACAAAACTGTGGTTTTCTGGCAAATTACAGGCAAATCATTAAAGACTGAAGTTCAAAAATAATGACAGACAATTGAGTTTCAGACTTCATACTTTTCAGAAAATCAACACTAATGTAAAACCTTTTGTTCTATCAACTTTCTAAGTTTGTAAGAGCGATATTTTAAATTTTCCCAATTTTTGGGCCTCTGTCCCACTTTTGTTTATGGCTTTGTCCAGATTTCTTGCTCTAAGAGGTTGAGAGGTATGAAGGTAAATTTTTAATAAATGCACATTTTAATACATGCACTATACTTCACTGTACTTCATATCACTGTGGTTTTATAATACTTAATGCATTTAATACTTCACTACAAACATTGCTTCAATATAGAAGTATTGATCTTTTCAACAAATTACTGTACTTTTGCCTGTCTAAGTGAATCTGCAAATTGTACTTCTACTGATAATGTATAAGGATTGATATCAGGAATATCCCCTTCCAGCATCATATCACAATATAAAATGATGGCGCAGTGGTACAGCGGTAGCATTGTCACCTCACAGCAAGAGGTTCTCCAGTTCAATTCTCAACTGGAATGCCTTCTGTGTGGAGTCTGCATGTCCTCCTTGCATTCGTGTGGGTCCCCTCCGGGTGGTCCGGTTTCCTCCCACATTCAAAGACATGCATCTGAAGCATTTCTCCCCAGGCCTCCACTGAAAACTGGCTTTGTTCCAAGTTGGACTTTCCCGGTTAACAAATACAAATGTTCTGGAAATGCCTTTGTAGACAGTTTCTCAGGTATCTCTTGAAACACTGCTTGACATGCTTTTAGCTACATGCTTCTTGAATACAATACTTGTCACAGGCCCTTTGGGACATATTCATTTATGATTCTTCTCATTAAGTTTCTGTGCTCAATATGAAAAATGAAAGATCTTAGCTGCTTACATTTCTTAACAACCACTCCTGTACTATGACTTTATTCCTCTATTTAGATGAAAAAGGATACCTTGCTGTTTTATCATGATTGGACTTTTGTCAGGACTGGTTTGCTGTCAGCTGCCCTTGAGCTGAATAAGGAAGCAGAGGTGGTGCAACTCTTCACATTGGTCTACAACCCATCAACAGCAGTTAATAGATGCACACCATGCACGTTAATATATCTATATTACAATAAGGTTAAATGTAAAAAATCATAAAAATAAAGAAAACTGCTCAGGTGCAAAACCATGCAGAGAATAGCAAGCAACATACAATGAGTCTCTTCAGACCAAAGTCATGTAAATCGCATCAAACAGCATACGACAAGTCTCTTCAGACCAGGAATATAAGAATAATCCAATCCAATAAAGCAAGATGCTGTTAACTTCTTTAAAAAACAATTTTTTTATTAGCAGATACCTGGTAAGCGCTTTCGCCAAAAGTGGCTTCTTCAAACCATAAGAGTATAAAGCAGTTCAAGACACACCTTATATACATTCAGGTACACCTTCAGTTACTAATTAAACCTAATGATGACATCATAATTAATCCATATACATTTAAAGTGAACAATAAAATAGTATTACAATACACCTATACAAGAAGTAAAGACAAAATATTTAAAGCATCATTACTGCATAAAAATGGACATCACTTGAGCATCCTGAAGATATTATGTAAATAATATTTTAATTAATCCATCAATAAAACAATTTATTATATAAAAATAAAAAATGTTTAAAAAAGCTATTTAAAACAAAACCTTCTGTTTTTAAGGGCTGGTCTTAAAGGGACCTTATCATTAAGACCAGGGTGAATATGTGCTTGCAGTCTGATGATCCAGTTAGTTTCATTTCTTTCGGTATAATTTCTTAGGTCCCCTCCCCTCAAACTAGGTGTATTAATATATAAAACTAAAAACTTAAAAGTATGTGAGTTGTTAGTTTCTAAAACATGTTTAGACAAAGTATTGATGTTTGACCGACTACGGATCTGATACAGGTGCTCCCTCACCCTGTCCTTAAGCCTTCTATCGGTTTTACCGACATAGAAGGCAGGACAAGAAGAGCATAAAGCAAGATAAACTACATGTTCCGTATCACAACTAGCACAAACATCAAAGCTAAAAAATTGAGATGTATTGGGATGTATAAACATTTTCGAATCACATATAAATGAGCAAAAATTACATTTATTACATGGTTTGGTGCCTAAATGACTTCTATTTTCATGGAACGAAGTAGCATTTGTATAACATAAGAGTCTATGTAAATTCTTCTTGTTTTTAAATGAAAATTGTGGGTTTTCACCCACAATTTGATAATATTAGGGTCAACTGTTAAAACATTCCAATGCTTACACAAGATGTCTCTTATTTGGTGGAAATCATGTGTGTAAAATAATGAGATTTTTTGTGTTGGTACATTAACGTTAATGGCATTGCTTTCTGTAGTATATTATTCATTGCCCTGCTCTGAGAAATAAGGGCATGCCCTATCTAATCTAAAATTCTCTATACACTGAAAACCTATAGAAATTTCATCTTCTCCGTATTTCCTTGTTAATAATCTATTATGGAGATTTACCAATTCCATCTCAAAGTTACCTTGCATAGGGTTTAACCTAGATGCCCGGATTTCCTGACCTTTAATAATATTGGTAAAGACATATCTAGGATGCATACTTTCCCTGTGTAATAACGTATTTTTATAGCAAGGCTTTCTATATACACCTGTATTAAGTTTACTACTGCTAGGGCGTTCAATATGAACATCCAAGAAAGGGATACTACAAGTTGAAACTGTCAGAGTAAATTTCAAAAAACTAGTAAATGAATTAATTTCTTCAAAGAAACTGCTCAACTCATCCTCACTACCATTCCAAAGAAGAAACAAATCATCCACAAAACGTCTATAAAATATGACATGTTTCTTGTAAGAGGGTGAGAGAAAAAACTTCTGCTTTTCCCACATAGCCATGACTAGGTTGGCATAGCTATTGGCACAGAATGTGCCCATAGCTACGCCATCTTTTGAAGAAACAATTCATCATTAAAAAAGAAAATATTGTTTTCTACCACTGTCTCTAATAACAGGCAGATCAAGTCTATCTTGGTGGCTACCATATCAGTGTAGTGTGATAAGTACTGCTGAATACTAACTATACCTAGTTGGTTAGGAATGTTAGTAAAGAGAAATTTAACATCCATTGTAACAAGCAGGTAAGGGAGAGTATCAGAAAGATTTGTGGTTTCCTTATACAGGTCCAACAAAAACTGCTTAGAATCTCTAAGAATAAATGGATTTAGATCTACTACTGGTCTTAACATTTTTTCTACAAACACCGACAGGGTTTCTGTAACCCAACCTCTGCCTGCTACAATGGGTCTCATTGGTGGATGTATAGGGTCTTTATGTACTTTGGGTAATCCTTGTATAGTTGGAATCAGTGGATTTTCAACCCATAGAAAATTGTACATTTCAGATGTAATTGTACCACTTCTATTCAAGTCATCCAATGTATTATACACCCTAAGAACATGTTCTTGTACAACTTGCATGACTATAGGTATATAAAAAGTAGACTCACTCAGCATTTCCTTCATATAACTATTATAGACTTCTCTGTCTAACACTGCTACTGGACCACCTTTATCAGCTGGTCTGATTGTAATGTTTCTATCGTTCTTAAGATTATTTAGTGCCTTTTTCTGTCTAAAAGTTAAATTACCTTTCTTGGAATAAACAAAAGGTTTCTTTGATGTAGAATAGATATCCTCTTCAACCATTTTGCAAAAGGCATCCACTACTGGATGTAAACTAGGAACAAATACACTAGGTTTACGAAATTGTACAAGTCATGTATTGCTAGCACCATTATTAAACAGCAATTTTAATTGCAAATTACGAGCAAACAATTTAATATCTAAAATGGTGTCTATCATGTTACTATTAGTAGTAGGTATGAACGAAAGTCCTTTGTTTAGGCCTTCTAACTCATGTCTATCTAAAGGTCTATATGAAAGATTCCATACTAAGTTATTGTCACTTTCTCCCACATTTTCTTCAAAGTGGTTCTTTCAACTCTCCTCCCAGGGCTTTCCTTTTTTGCCTTCCCCTGGTCATAGAGCGACTTCTTCCTCTGTTGTGTATATTGAAAATTGGGTAAGGGGTAGGGTGTTCTACCATACTGGGAGTGTTGGAGTGTGGAAAAGTTTTTCTGCGAACTACTGGTTCATTATTTGGTGAAGTGTAGACAACATGTAATTCAGAGTTATACCTGCTTTGTGAACAGACTCAACGTTATTAACTCCACCATCACAGTTCTCTGAATTAACACTATTAGTAGCTTTTATAGCTGTATTAGACTCTAAGTTCAGATTTTCTTCTACTGCAGAATTCACAGTACTATTAGTATCAACATTTAATTCCACATTCCTATTATTAACAACATCATGGACTTTTAAAACATTTATACTATCTAATGAGTTTTTACTACTATTAATAGTGGTAACACTTGTAACATTTGAACCTAATGCACATAACAAACAATCAGTTAATGGCTCAACAACAGTTTCATTAGTAGATAGTGTTTCTCTGTTCGAAAAGCGATTGTTAGGACAGAAGAAACACAAGCTCCAAAGAGATGTATATGATTTTTCACATGGCCAAGTCTTTACTTGGCCTAGGGAAGGTAATATTAACAGGCAGAATAATAATACCAACAATAACAGTTTGTCAGATGCATTGGGTTCAAAGCAGGTATAACCCTGAATTACCTGTTGTCTACACATCACCAAATAATGAACCAGTAGTTCGCAGAAAAACTTTTCCACACTCCAACACTCCCAGTATGGTAGAACATCCTACCCCTTACCCAATTTCCAATATACACAGCAGAGGAAGAAGTCGCTCTATGAGCAGGGGAAGGCAAAAAAGGAAAGCCCTGGGAGGAGAGTTGAAAGAACCACTTTGAAGAAAATGTGGGAGAAAGTGCCAATAACTTAGTATGGAATCTTTGACATAGACCTTTAGATAGACATGAGTTAGAAGTCCTAAACAAAGGACTTTTGTTCATACCTACTACTAATAGTAACATGATAGACACCATTTTAGATATTAAATTGTTTGCTCGTAATTTGCAATTAAAATTGCTGTTTAATAATGGTGCTAGCAATACACAACTTGTACAATTTCGTAAACCTAGTGTATTTGTTCCTTGTTTACATCCATTAGTGGATGCCTTTTGCAAAATGGTTGAAGAGGATATCTATTCTATATCAAAGAAACCTTTTGTTTATGTCAAGAAAGGTAATTTAACTTTTAGGCAGAAAAAGGCACTAAATAATCTTAAGAACAATATAAACATTACAATCAGACCAGCTGATAAAGGTGGCCTAGTAGTAGTGTTAGACAGAGAAGTCTATAATAGTTATATGAAGGAAATAGGTTCATAGGTTCATAGGTTCATAGGTAGGTGCTAGGCTATTGGCTCTAGGGCCTATATAAGCCTAGCCAAAGATACCCTGGCTTTCGCCACCCAAGAAAATTATTTTCCTGTGCCACTGTCGAGCAGAGCCACAGAACTGATCCCTGGGGTGAATTTCCTATCTCCCATCCAATATTCAAGATTTTTCTTGAACACTGCTAATGAGGAGCTTTGTTGGATATAGATAGGTAGCTTGTTCCAGAGTATGGGAATTCTCTGGGACAGGAATCTATCCCTCCAGCATGTTCTGTTTATTGTGGTGACGAGGTTTAGGTCCCTATAGCGTATAGCTCATAGGGTTGGGATTTCTTTAAGTGGAGCATGTCTAAAAGCTCTGGGTTTGACATAGCTTTGTGTGTTAGGCAGAGATCGCCTCTGAGAAGGCGATATGCAGTGGAGTAAAGCTGCAGTTTTTTGAGACGGTCTGCATAGGGCATTTCTTTGAGGCCAGTAATCCTCTTTGTGAGGTATTTCTGTGGCCTTTCCAGTTGTTGTAGATGTCTTGTGAGGTACATACCAAAAGGGGCATTGTACTCTATAATGGGTCTAATGAGTGACGAGTAGAGGGGAACAATGACCTCTTTTTTCCTGGATGAGAAACCTATTGTGATGAGGTGTGCCACATAGAAGGATTTCCTGACTACTGTGGCAATGTGATTATCAAAGGAGAGACTACTGTCCACCTGTGTCCCAAGGTCTCTTATCACACTTTCAGTGTTAAGTAGACTACCACCTATGTGGTAGTTCATGGGTACTGAGTTTTTACCAAAAGGAATGACAATGCACTTTTTGGCATTGAGCTTGAGGCCAAGGCTTTGACACCAGGCATCTGTCTCAGCAAGGCCCTTTTGTAGGATGTCCACATCTTTTGGAGTTTTGATTATGGCTCCTAGTTTGCAGTCATCTGCAAACTTCATTAGCCAAAGACCTTCTGTGTTGACCTGTACTTCAGAGAAGTAGATACCAAACAGGAGAGGACCCAGGACTGAACCCTGTGGTACTCCACTTGTCACTGGTCTGAAGCTGGATTTGGAGTCTGCTACTTTCACAGTGTGGGTTCTGTCAGTGAGCCAGTTGGCAACCCATCTTGTGACATAGGGATTTATACCCTGTTTAGTGAGTTTATCTATAATTCCAGAGTGGGGGATGGTGTCAAAAGCCTTGGTGAGATCTAGATAGGCTGTGTGAACCACCTTACCCTCATCTATGGCTTTGGTGACTGCTTCAAAGAAGTCTATCAGGTTTAGGAGACATGATCTGCCTTTTACAAACCCGAACTGGGTGGGGTCCTGAGTTTGGAGATTACCAATGTCATTGTTTATAAGTTCCATGATGATACGCTCCATAGCCTTGCAGACCAGGCTTGTTAGGCTAATGGGGCGGTAGTTTCCGGGGTCTGTGGTGGCTCCCCCTTTGTGGAGTGGGATAACTGTCGCTGTGCACCATTCAGTGGGCACATAGCCTGAGGCAAGGCTATGATTGAACATGGTACTTAGGTGGGGTGCCAGTTCGTTCTGTAGTTCATGTAGAACACAGCCTGGGATGTCATCAGGTCCCATGGATGCTGTGTTCTTGGCTTTGGATAGTGTGTTTTTTACCTGTGCAGCCATGATTACAGGAACTTTGCATTCTTCTGGTATAGAGATGGGCCTTTTAGGGGATGACAGAGGGGTAAAGTTAGCACTGAACCTATCTGCCAGGATGTTGGCAATATCCATTGGTTCTGTATATTTAGTGCCATTGTGCTGTAACTCAGAGCAGATCTGAGTGTTGCCATTGAGATTCTTGACATAGCTATAGAATGCTTTGTGGTTGTCTTTAGAGTCAGTGGCGATTTTGTTTTCATAATTAGCTTTGGAGGATTTTATGAGGGATCTCAGCTTCTTACTGAAGCTGACCAGGGAGTTTCTCCAATCATGGGATTTTACTCTTTTTTGCAACAGTTTCTTTCTTCTGTTGTACAGTTTGTTTATGGCAGGGGACCACCAGATTGGCTTCCTTTTTTTGGAGGATAGCATCTTGGTTCTGTTAGGGATTGCACAATCCATGCACTCATGTAAGTGCTTATAAAGTGCATTTGTGTAGGATTCAGCAGTCATACCTCTATTGTCCGTCAGCATGGGTGTCGTGAAGTTTGCCACTTCTGTCTTAAGAAGCGTGAAGTTGGCTTTGGAGAATTTTTTTACTGTGGTTTCCCTAATGGGGGGTGGGGGAGGGATGTGGATGTCTAGGGTGATTAGCTTATGGTCGGATCTGACCAATGAGGAATTGACCTCTGGTGTGGAGCACTGGTTGCCCATGTTGGTAATAACCAGGTCTAGGATATTGCTGCCCCTGGTGGGGGTGTGGATAAGTTGATCCATGGCATTTTAATTTATGAATTCCAGAAAACGTTGAGCACTAGAGTTGGTACATGAGTAGTTTTCCCAGTTAATGGTAGGGTAGTTGAAATCGCCCATTATTAGGGTGTTAGGTTGTACCCTAATATTTTCCAATGTATTAAGAAATGAGGAGTGGGAATCCTGGGGCATGGTGGGGGATCTGTAGCAAGCTACAATTTGGATTGCGGTCTTGCCCAGAGTTAGTTGCACTTGGATAATCTCGGATGCATTATGCTGAGCAACTAGCCTGGAGGTGTGGATATCCTTAATGAATATGGACACGCCTCCGCCTTTAGTGTTTCAGTCCAGGTTCGGTCCAAATGCTGAGTGACTCTACTTTTTATATACCTATAGTCATGCAAGTTGTACAAGAACATGTTCTTAGGGTGTATAATACATTGGATGACTTGAATAGAAGTGGTACAATTACATCTGAAATGTACAATTTTCTATGGGTTGAAAATCCACTGATTCCAACTATACAAGGATTACCCAAAGTACATAAAGACCCTATACATCCACCAATGAGACCCACTGTAGCAGGCAGAGGTTGGGTTACTGAACCCCTGTCAATGTTTGTAGAAAAAATGTTAAGACCAGTAGTATATCTAAATCCATTTATTCTTAGGGATTCTAAACAGTTTTTGTTGGACCTGTATAAGGAAACCACAAATCTTTCTGATACTCTCCCTTACCTGCTTGTTACAATGGATGTTAAATCTCTCTTTACTAACATTCCTAACCAACTAAGTATAGTTAGTATTCAGCAGTACTTTCACACTACACTGATATGGTAGCAACCAAGATAGACTTGATCTGCCTGTTATTAGAGACAGTGGTAGAAAACAATATTTTCTTTTTTAATGATGAATTGTTTCTTCAAAAGGATGGCGTAGCTATGGGCACATTCTGTGCCAATAGCTACACCAATCTAGTCATGGCTATGTGGGAAAAGCAGAAGTTTTTTCCTTTGCCCTCTTACAAGAAACATGCCATATTTTATAGACGTTTTGTGGATGATTTGTTTCTTCTTTGGAATGGTAGTGAGGATGAGTTGAGCAGTTTCTTTGAAGAAATTAATTCATTTACTATTTTTTTGAAATTTACTCTGACAGTTTCAACTTGTAGTATTCCTTTCTTGGATGTTCATATTGAACGCCTTAGCAGTGGTAAACTTAATACAGGTGTATATAGAAAACCTTGCTATAAAAGTACGTTATTACACAGGGAAAGTATGCATCCTAGACATGTCTTTACCAATATTATTAAAGGTCAGGAAATCCGGGCATCTAGGTTAAACCCTATGCAAGGTAACTTTGAGACGGAATTGGTAAATCTCTATAATAGATTATTAACAAGGAAATACAGAGAAGATGAAATTTCTATGGGTTTTCAGTGTATAGAGAATTTTAGATTAGATAGGGCATGCCCTTATTTCTCAGAGCAGGGCAATGAATAATATACTACAGAAAGCAATGCCATTAACGTTAATGTACCAACACAAAAAATCTCATTATTTTACACACATGATTTCCACCAAATAAAATACATCTTGTGTAAGCACTGGAATGTTTTAACAGTTGACCCTAATATTAGGAAAATTGTGGGTGAATACCCACAATTTTTATTTAAAAACAAGAAGAATTTACATAGACTCTTATGTTATACAAATGCTACTTTGTTCCATGAAAATAGAAGTCATTTAGGCACCAAACCATGTAATAAATGTAATGTTTGCTCATTTATATGTGATTCAAACATGTTTATACATCCCAATACATCTCAATTTTTTAGCTTTGATGTCAGTGCTAGTTGTGATATGGAACATGTAGTTTATCTTGCTTTATGCTCTTCTTGTCCTGCCTTCTATGTCGGTACAACCGATAGAAGGCTTAAGGACAGGGTGAGGGAGCACCTATATCAGATCTGTACTCAGTCAAACACCAATGCTTTGTCTAAACATGTTTTAGAAACTAACAACTCACATACTTTTAAGTTTTTAGTTTTATATATTAATACACCTAGTTTGAGGGGAGGGGACCTAAGGAATTATACCGAAAGAAATGAAACTAACTGGATCATCAGACTGCAAGCACATATTCACCCTGGTCTTAATGATAAGGTCCCTTTAAGACCAGCCCTTAAAAACAGAAGGTTTCATTTTAAATAGTTTTTTAAACATTTTTAATTATATAATAAATCGTTTTATTGATGGATTAATTAAAATATTATTTACATAATATCTTCAGGATGCTCAAGTGATGTCCATTTTTATGCAGTAATGATGCTTTAAATATTTTGTCTTTACTTCTTGTATAGGTGTATTGTAATACTATTTTATTGTTCATTTTAAATGTATATGGATTATTTATGATGTCATCATTAGGTTTAATTAGTAACTGAAGGTATACCTGAATGTATACAAGGTGTGTCTTGAACTGCTTTATACTCTTATGGTTTGAAGAAGCCACTTTGGCAAAAGCACTTACCAGATATCTGCTAATAAAAAAAATGTTTTTTAAAGAAGTTAACAGCATCTTGCTTTATTGGATTGGATTATTCTTATATTCCTGGTCTGAAGAGACTTGTCGTATGCTGTTTGATGCGATTTACATGACTTTGGTCTGAAGAGACTCATTGTATGCTGCTTGCTATTCTCTGCATGGTTTTACACCTGAGCAGTTTTCTTTATTTTTATGATTTTATTTTTGTGCTTTCTGCTCAGGAGCGTACATTTTCCTGTGGTACTAATCATTATTTGGATTATAAGGTTAACTGTATACTTACATTACAGTCACTGATAATATTTTAGCTTTCTTTATAAATGCTTTTACAGTTTAAATTGTCTTCTACTACTTACTTAATCATCATTATCAACCCCCTTTTCCCATTTTCTACATAGTGTTGGGATGTCATATCAACTGTCACTATCTCTCTCTCTCTTGATTTAGTGCCACTCTCCTACCTCTTTCAACAGTCAGGTCTGCTGTTGCAGGTTTTGTCTCATACAAACCATCTAACTCTTTGCTGGACACCCTCATTTCTTCTTGCTTTCTTCCTGTCTAACCCACATTTTCTTCACCGGATTGTGTTCTGCTTTCCTACAAATGTACCTGAAACAACATAATCTGTTCTCTTTGACCTTCTCAGTAAATGGAGTTACTTGGGCTTCTGCTTTGATGCCTTCATTTCTTCTTCTTCTTCTTCGCTCCCACAGTGTGTAGCCTACCACAAATCTCATGCAATTCAACTCCATCACCTCCAACTTCTTGAACTATTCTGTCTTCATTGCCCAGGTTTCTGTACATACAGTAGTACTGGTTACACCACTGTTTAGTACACCTTACTTTTCAGCTTCTTTCTTCTGTCACACACTACTCCTGCCACTGTGCCAGTTGGCTTCAACCCCCTCCCCCCCATTGTAGTTTTGACCTTCTCATACAGACTTCCCTTCTCCTCAACCACTTCTACCAGATACCTGAAGCTGTTAAACTGTTCCACTACTTCCCCTTCTGTCTCATTTTTCAGCTTCTTCTGATTTCCTCCATTTGCTGCCATTAGAATGTTCTTATCTGAGTTCAATTTCATCTCTGTGCATTCAGTTTTGCATTCAATTCCCCCAGAGACACCGGAAGCTGTTGAAGACTGGATGGGCAGAGGGTGAGAGGGGCACTTAGTGATCTAAAAAGGGCAATATTTTATAACTATTTACTACCACAACATAGGTTCACTTGGAGGACTTTTTAAGCTTAGCCAATTCCCTTTTGGTGCTTGATTCTTGAATTAACATTTTCTGATTGGTCTTACCTATCCCATGGCTGATAATTGCATATTAGCCTTAGTGAGAATAACTGTGATCATTCCATAGATAATTTATGGGGACCCATATAAGGGATGCAGCATTTAGGAACTGCCTCTATCCATTAGTGGCATGAGGGGCAGTCCTGGAGTACATTTTCTATTGCCCATCCTTAAATCCAAGTTGCATTTGAATATGGATGGATGAGCTTTGTTTTATTTTTATGGATAGTTTGTTCTGGAACAGTGGTAGCCTCTGTGGTATATATCCATCTCTCCACAACTTTCAGGCCTATGAAAAATAGGTACAAATCTGTACGCTGATTAATGTAAAATTTGCTTACATAATTACACAACCCCACCTACTCCGATGGAATTGTGAGATACCAACTTTTAAATGCAAACTGAAGAACAGAACCAAAATATAGCACCAGAGTCCCCCTGCAGCCATTCCAATGCCCCATTACCTGGCTATTTCACCCCATTTACCATAAACACTAATGTGTGCATACTGCTTTTCTACAATGATTATTTGGATTTTATTTTTTGACATTTTATAGCACAATGCGCAAACACTAACAGATATCTGCTAAACAAAGCAATACTGTCTCACAATGAAAATAGACTTGGCATTAAACCATATCTGCCCTTGAAACTCACATTAATTGAAACAGCATTAAAACCCACACCACATCCAAAGAAAATGCATCTGGCCAGTGGTGAATAAAGATTACCTTTGGACTGTTTTCAAATCAGACGCCCCTTGTGCACAAAACAAGAAACATACATGCGTTCTTTGATACACCTTTCTGACTTTATTAAATTGTATTCTGTGTATAATACAGCACACTTGTTAGACTTAAGTTAGAGCACATTTTAAATTTATCGTTTGAACATTTTTCCAGTAGGCAAAGACACAAAATGCATGCACCAGTAATGACAAAACTGCCCTATTCAGTACATTTCTATGCTAACAGTCTACTTCTACACACTTTATATATATATATATATATATATATATATATATATATATATATATATATATATATACAAATACAGAATCACAGTAGTGTAAGCCAAGAAACTACGATCCCTCATAAAATCATCCAAGGCGAGCTTTGAAAGAAAAATTGCCAAGGACCCCAAAGATAACCACAAGGCATTCTTTAGCTATGTCAAGAATCTAAGTTGAAATGCTCAGATCTGCTCGGAGTTAGTGCAGAATGGCACAAAATACACTGAACCGACCGATATCACCAACATCCTGGCAGACAGGTTCAGTGCAAACTTCACCCCCCTCTCACCCTCAAAAGGGCCCATAACCATACCAGAAGAATGTAGAGTCCCCGAAATCACAGATACTCAGGTTAAAACAGCCCTTTCCAAAGCCAAAAACACAACATCACTGGGACCAGACGGTGTCCCAGGCTGTGTCCTACACGAGCTCAAAGATGAACTAACCCCTCACCTAAACACACTGTTCAAACTCAGCCTCTCCACAGGCTACATACCCATAGAGTGGCATGCAGCAACAGTTATTCCATTCCACAAGATGGAGCCTCAACAGACTCCAGGAACTATTGCCCTATAAGCCTAACTAGCTTGGTCTGCAAGGCTATGGAGCGCATCATCATGGAACTCATTAACAGAGACATTGGGAACCTCCAAACACTGGACCCTACCCAGTTTGGCTTTGTTAAGGGCAGATCATGCCTCTTAAACCTGGTGGATTTCTTTGAGACAGTTATCAAGGCTATAGATGAGGAAAAGGTGGTACACACAGCCTACCTAGACCTCACTAAGGCCTTCGATACCATTCCCCATTCTGGTATTATTGACAAGCTCACCAGCCTGAACATAAACCCCTATGTCACAATATGTATTGCCAACTGGCTCATGGACAGAACCCACATGGTGAGAGTTGCGGGAGCTAGGTCCGTCTCTAAACCAGTTACAAGTGTGTTCCCCAGGGCTCAGTCCTAGGACCCCTCCTGTACGGCATATACTTCTCAGAGGTACAGGCAAGTACAAGAGGACTATGGCTGACCAAGTTCACAGACGACTGCAAACTAGGGGCTATAAGTGACACTCTGGTTGACACAGACATCCACCAAAACAGTCTCACTGAGATGGGTACATGGTGTCAAAATCATGGCCTCAAGCTAAATAACAAAAAGTGCATAATCATCACCTTTGGAAAAACAAAGTACCCACAAACTACCACATAGGTGGTAGTCCCCTAAATACGGAAGATGTAATAAGGGATCTGGGGACCCAAGTAGATAGTAATCTCACCTTTGATAATCACATTGCCAAAGTGGTTAGAAAATCCTTCTACATGGCCCACCTAATCACAAAAGGGTTCACAGCCATATCAAAAGAGGTCATTGTGCCCTCAGACCAATCATAGAGTACAATGCCCCATTTGGGATGTACCTTACAAGACACCTGCAACAGCTGGAAAGACCACAGAAGTACCTCACCAAGAGGATCAATGGCCTCAAACAGATGCCCTATGCAGCTCGACTGAAGAAACTCCAGTTGTACTCGTTTGCATACCGCCTACTCAGAGGTGATCTCTGCCTGACATACAAGGCCATGTCCAACCCAGAATTGATGGACATGCTCCACCTAAAGAAAACCTTATCCCCTCGCAAGGGATCTAAACCTCACCACAACAATAAATAGGACATGCTGGAGGGATAGATTCCTGTCCCAGAGACTTCCCATGCTTTGGAACAAGATCACAATCTACATTAGGCAGATCTCCTTGCTAACACTCTTCAAAAGAAACCTTGACGAGTGGATGGGAAACAGAAAGTTTACCTCGGGGATCACTTCAGTGGCTCTGCTGGACAGAGGCACAGGGAACTAATCTAAGGGGGGCTGCGAAAGCCAACACATTTTGGCTAGGCTTATAAATGCCTTCGGGCAGATAGCCTAGTACCCACCTATGAACCTATGAACCTATAGGCATGTTGCACAGCTTCTTGTACTTATTTTCAATTGGGGGGGGGCAAAAGACCAAACACCAGGGACACATTTTAAACATTGCTTGTATAATTTTGGAAAGTTGCTTGCATAAAATGTTGTGTTACCACTGTACATTTCACTGCCAAGTCCTGAACCCAGAACCCTGTACACTACAGTCAGAGCAATATACCACTATGCTAAATCAGCAGTTTCCTGAAAGACAGGAAAACAAACTTAAATGGCTATCACTTAGTGAATTCAGTTCTCAGTTCTCACTTATCACCATAGCTCTCAACCTCTTAGCACAAAAATACAGAACAAAGCCAGTAATGGGGGAATACAGCCCCAAAATAGGGACGCATTTCAAATACTGATCTTAGTTTTGTATGACTGCTCCTGAAAATCAGAGATTTAATGAGGAAGAGAACAAAATTGTGAGGCATAAATTCACAAGTGATGGTGGTTAGAGACTTTAGGCTCTTTTTACCTGCACCCAAGGTACAGGGTTTGAGCCTGTGTACCTCTAGCCACCAGATGTATCCTGTTGAGGGCATTTACACACACACACACACACACACACACACACCTGTAAAGTGCATTCGCCGACTGGAATCTCTCTCTAATAATGCTGAAGACAGTACCTTAGCTCTGCAATCGCTCACTAATAATGCTGAAGACAGTACCTTAGCTTTGCAATCTCTCTCTAATAATGCTGAAGACAGTACCTTAGCTCTGCATAAAGAAACACACACACCTACCTTTAAAGTGCATTCACCGACTGAAATCTCTCTCCAATAATGCTGAAGACAGTACCTTAGCTCTGCAATTTCTCTCTAATAATGCTGAAGACAGTACCTTAGCTGTGCATAAAGAAATCCTTCTGCCTGAACGGCAGTTTGTAAAGGAATCCTCAGCTCTGCAGTTAAATAAAGAAATACGCGCAGTTCGTAAAGGAATCCTCAGCTCTGCAGTTAAATAAAGAAATCCACGGCTGAATAAACTGCCCAAACGGCATAGTGCATCACAGTAAGAGATGAATCCTGTACCTATTCAAACAGGCATACGGTCATTGTGCACATGATGACGAGCTGGGACGGTTGAGATGTTGCAAGTGCTGCAAAAGTGGGGGGGGCTCTTCCCCCTCGCTCTATGGTTCTGGCACTCATGAATTCCCCTATCATTTGGTGCAGTTCTTGTTCAGAGTCTGCCTGTAATGACACATCATCTGCATGCAGCAGCTTTGCTGATCTGTCCAACCCAACTTGTTTGCTAATGTAGGCCATCACCAGTATGAACAGCAGTGGGCTCAGAGGTGAACCCTGATGCACACCAACTCCCAATGGGAACCCCTCTGTGAGTTAGAACTCTATGCGTACTTTTGTCACTGTGTCCTTGAACATAACCTGCACTAATTCTACAAATGTTTCTGGGACTTTGAACCATTGAAGGTCTGCCCAAATAAGCTTTATTGAGACCTTGCCACATGCATTCTCCAAGCCTAGGAATGTCCAGTTGTAATTTTTCCTCATATCTAGCTTCTTCTCAGCTGTCTGTCTCAGTGTAAACATTGGGTCAATTGTGCTACATCCTGATGCAACTGTGCATCTCCCATTTTACTTTCTACTACTCTGCATATTCATTTATCAGTCACCCTCCCCAGCACTTTTATGCAGTATGACAGGAGTTTGATACCTCTATACTGCCCACAATTGTAGTTTTCCCTTTGTTCTTGAACACTGCTACTAGAATACTTATTTTACAGTCATCTGGAATACACCTTTCTCTCATTACTGCCATGAGTACTCTCTAGAGCTATTTCTTTCCTAACCCAGCCAACATCTTGACCATAACTGCTGTGACGTCATCTGAAGTTGCTGCTTTCCATGACTAAACTTTCCTAAATGCTGTTCTTACTTTTTCTTCTAGAGTGGGCTCCTCTTCTTCTTCTTCTTCTTCTTCTTCTTTCATCATAGCCTTTGTCTGAGGCAGTACAGCTTATGTGGGGATTTCTTCATTCAGAAGCTGCTGGAAGTACTTCTTTCATCTGCTTTTGAAGTTCCATGGACTGGTGAGCAGGTTGTTGCTTGCATCCCTTATGAAGGGTGTCTTATGTCTATATTATCCATCTTTCTGTCTTCGTCTTGCAACTTGATAGAGTTTCTTTCTGCCATCTACTAAGTCACTATCGAGAAGCCGTAGAGTACCTCTAATGCCTTGTTCTTTGCTATTGTAGCTGTTCTCAGACTCCTTGTTAGCTAACTGGTATTCCTTCTTAGTCTAGTTTGTCTTTTCAGTGTTTCACTTTTTCCTGCATTCCCTCTTTCTTTTGATGATTTCCTGGGCTTCTGCATTCCATCACCAACTGTCCTTATATACCTTATTTCCACACCTGGCTCAGCTGCATATATGTTCTGTAGTCCTCATGCATGCTGTTATGAGACGCTGTCATTCTTATTCAACTTCAATTATTTCCTCTTTTTACTGAGGTGCTGCAGTCCTGATTATTTCCTTGAACTCTTGGGCATTCTCTCCAGTCAGTATCCAGGTCTTTAACCTAGTCTCTATTGACCTTATAGCCTTCTCTGACCATGGCTTGCAGCTGACTGTGGCAACTAGTGGTGTATGCTGTGGGCTGATGTTTCACTGGGAATGACTTTGTTGATTCTACCCAATGCCCTTTCCTTTCCTTTCTAGGAGGAAGTCTACCTGAGCTACATGTTGGCCATTCTTACAGGTGATCTTGTGACTGTTCCTTTTGGTCGAAACATGTTTTGGTCATCATTAAGCCATTTACCAGACAGAAGTCTAGAATTGCCTCTACTTCTTTATTCCTGTTGCCTCGTCCATATAGACATAGGCAGTCCCATACACTGTTCTGTCTGTCCCGATATGGGCATTCAGGCCCCCCATTATCAACACCAACTTATGTTGTTCTTCTTTGTCTAGTAGGTCCTACAACTGCTGCCTGAATGCAGTCTTTTCCTCAGTATCTCACCCCTGCTGTGGAGCACAGGCTGAGATACTAATAGTGTCTTGTGTTTACACAGGAGTCTGATTATCATGAGTTTGTCACTAATTCTAATGACATCCCTCACCCTTTTTTGAAGTCTCTTCCTCACTACAATTCCCACTCCATTTCTAGTCAGTCTTTCTCCTGAGTAGTAGACTCTGGATCCAAAGCCAAGTGGCCTTGTTACGTTATCTTTCCATCTCACCACCTGGTCCTTTTTATATAAGTTATACAAATGGACTGACTTCTCCATTTCCTTCATTACTAATCTTAGAAATTATATAAAACTATTTATAGTGTTATATGAATTGACTCATTTACTTCACAAAAAAGAAATAGAAATTAAATGTGGTACAAGACAGGTATTCCCTCTGTTACCCTAATTTTCTTGGAAACGGAACCAGTAAGGTATATAATTAATAAACTTCTCATCTCACTATGCCGTGGAAGTTCAAATCTTAAATTTGCATCAGTATCTCTTTAGCAGATAATGTACTAGTTTCAGTTCCTAATGTAGTCAGTGCCACCCTCTCAAAGATTTTTATTCAATTAAATACATTTTAGTAAGTTCTCTAATTTGCACAATAAGACTAAAAAACATTCAGTTCTGTAAAATGGGACTTACAAACAAGAATATTCATTATATTTCATTGTTAAGTAGTCCTCTGGATCTATACACTATTCAGTTATTAACATATACTCAAAAGCTCTAATTCAATAAAAGTGTTTAAAAAAAGCTTTAATACCCCCCCAAAAAATCAAATAAGTATTTTGATGAAACTATTGAATTTGAATGGAAAATAGTTCATACAGCATCATAAACTAAGTATTATTAAAATGATGCTACTATCCTATTTGCTTTATTAAATGTCAACACAGCGTACCTTGTGTATAGACGCAGACTAGGATCGTTATCAGAAAAATAAATTTTAAATTGTTGTGACAGTCATATAAAGGCAGTTTGGATTCTAATATAATATATACTGTAGATATAATAACACAGAGAGTCACTTACTCAGTCTTCTTTTATAAAATAAATATGCACACTATTTAAATATGTTTTTATTATGATTTAGAATAAATTATGCTTGGAGGATGGCATGATGGTTAAATCAGTCACCTTATAGACTCAAGATGCAAGGTTTGATCCTCTAATCGGATAATTGGTTAGGCTTAAAATGAACTGCAAGGACAGTTAGCCAAGTACTATGAACCTGTGCTATAGAATAGAAATTTTCATTTGCATGCAAAGTAAGCCAAAATAGAATTTGATATTTATTTATTTTACATTTGTTGACCGGGTTTGTCCGGCTGAGCTGCTAGCCCTTTTTCAGCCGAGGCCCAGAAAGAAAAGCTCCACAAGTTTACAATAAAAGTAATAAAAGTAATAAAAATAAAAAAATAACATTTCAATTTTGACAATAAAAGCATAAAAATACAGAGTTTAGATTGTCATCAATGTAAGTTTTGTTTAAAAAGATGCACAGCTTAAATAGCTTAGCTAAGGAAGTAACAGTAAGGATAATATAAGTGATATGAAAATAAATATATATTTTAGATTGAGTGATGAGTAAATACCTAGGTGGCTAAAGAGAGCTAATAGAGGAACAGAATTAGAACCAGAGAGAGGCTGGCAGTAGGCTGTCTTAGGGATAGGAAGGGTGAGTACAGTGGCATGACCAGAGACTTTTCAGGTATTCTTTGGTGACTGATTGAAATTCTTTGAGATTTTAGAGTGACCTAATTTCTAATGACAATTTGTTCCATTATATGGCTGGATAGTAGCTGTAGAGCTTGTAACCAATTTTGTTCTTGGGTTTATAGATTTGTAGTAGGTCTTGGTCGGAGCTTAGGAGAGTCATAGAAGGAGTGTAAAAGAAGATCAGAGGAGATACTTTGGGATAGTATGATGGTTGATACAATATAAAGAGGATAATCTAAAGCTGAGAGAGGAGAAGCTGATTGGGAAATTCTAGCCAGTTTAAAGTTTTTTAGAAAGAAACTGATGCGATTTATAATTTTGGTTTGCCACAAATCTGGCTATTTTGTTATAGGTAGATTCTAACTTAGAAGTGACAAATTGAGGTTTGTGAGGATATGAGAGCTGTACAATAGGTTTGGTAGCAGATAAGCATGAGAGAGGGATACTTTTGCTTTGTTAGTAAGGAACATTTTATTTCTGTATAAGAAGCCAAGTTTTTGATGAGTTTTCTTAATGCAATTGTTTACGTCCAATTCAAATTTCAGTTGGTCATCAATTATGATGCCTAGAAGTTTTGTGTTAGGTTCAACAGTGATAGATATGCTATTAAGAGAAAGTATGGAAAAAGTGAACTTTAAGGTGGTTTAGGTTTTTGGGAAGAAAAAGTAAAAGTTTTTTTTTTTTTTTTAAGATTCAGAATAAGCTGGTTGTTAGAGAGCCAAGTTTCAACTGAGTTAAAGGATGACTGAGTAACTGAAATAAGGTCAGAGGGAGTGTTTGCACTGGTGATAACTGTAGAGTCATCAGCATATTGGACAAGGGATGACTGTGGGCAGGAAGTGTAGAGAAGATTAGTGAAGATATTGAAAAGTAATGGACCAAGAATAGAACCTTGGGAAACACCCATTTAAATAGGCAGAGGTGGGGGAGAGAGCAGAGAACCGCTTTACTGACTGTAGTCGATCAGTGAGATAGCTAGAAAACCAGGCAACAGTAGTGGTAGAGAAATTAAGGTTAGTCAAGTTTGTTCACAAGAAGACAGTGGGAGACTGTATTTAAAGCCTTAGAAAGCTCTAGGAATAAACAAGAGTCAAGTTTATTGTTATCTCTGGCCACAGAAATAGTGTTTATGAAGGATAGAACGGCAGTAGTTGTACTGTGTTTTGGGTGAAAGCCGTGTTGTGTGGGGGTGAGCAGATTTTCTTGAAGTAAGTGTTGCATGACTTGCCTGTGTACATATTTTTATAATATTTTTGAGAGTGGTGATAGAATAACTATAGGTCTGAAGTTGGAGATTTCAGTGGAGTTACCTTCTTTATGTATAGGTAGAGTATAGAATTCTTTCCAAATAGAGGGAACTTTTAATTCAGAGATGGATAGGTTAATCAGAATAGATACAGGAATAGCTAGAGAGTCTGCTGCTAGCTGAAAGAAGCATGGAGGTATATTATCTGCAGATGTAGAGCAGGGTTTTAGTTTGCAGAGTAGAGATTTAATGCAGCTGGTAGGTACAAGTTTAAGAGGAAAAAGTGTTAGTGGAATTTGGAGTAGGAGAGGGGTCAGGAGAATTTACAGTGTTAGTAGTAGAAGAGTCAGAAAGTAACGTCTTCCTAATGGATTCAGTGAAGTAGGAATTGAAAATGGCTGTGGTTTCTTGTGGTGCATTTGTTGCGCAGGGGCTAGGAGATGAGGTGTTGCCAGGATGCAATATTTGATTAATTGAGTGCCAACAATTTGTGGGATTTGATCTTTGTGCAGTAGGTGGGATATAATAAAAATCTTTTTTGTCTTTATTGATATGTCTTTTTGTCAGGTTTCTAAGTCCTTTATATTTTATAAGTGGATGGGGAGCTTGGTTTTTACCCATGTTTTCCACATCCTATCTCTGGTTTCATCAAGGTGTGGGTAGCATTAGTTAACCAGGGGGATATATGTACTGTGCAGAGGGGTGCAAGTGAGTTAAGAATATTTAGGAAGGTTAAGTTAAAAGAGTGTACTGCTTCATCTAAAGGGATTTGGGTCAGAAAAAAACAGTTAATTTTGGAGAGGAGGGCATTCAAAGTTTTGGGTAGAAGTTTGATAGCTTTTGACATGTAATCTATCTATGTGGCCTAGAGAAATGTGGAGTGAATCTAAGAACTTTTACTGGGGTGTGATCACTTAGGGAGTCAGGTAGGGTTACAGGGTTATGATATTTAAGTGGGTCAGAGACTAATATCCAGTCAATAAGAGAGCCAGCGTTGTGGGATTTGTTAGCATGGGTGGGTGTAGAGAGAAGTTATGTAAAGCCATGCAAGTTAATACATAAGGTAGAGTTTGGTGAGCAGAGGGATAGTCAATTTATGTTTATGTCCCCAAGGAGGATGATTTCATTATGTATATGTTGAGAAAGGTAGGAGAGAATATTTTCCAGTAAGGGAACGTTGTTCGCTGGAGGAATATAAATAGCTGCTACAGTGAGTGTAATATAACTGTTAAGTTTAAGGTTAGCAGTCAGGATTTCAGCAGGTAGAAAGAATGGGCTTGGTCTGTCTAGAGATGTAAGAATAAGATGGTTGGAATAGGCAATGGCAACCATTCCCCATTTTTCCTTTTGGAAGTCTAGTCGAATTATATTGTATCCAGAAGGGAGAATGTCTCTGTCAGTAATTTGAGGTTTTAGCCATGTTTCTGTAAGGGTGATAATATCTCGGGAGTGATTTGACATCCAGGCATGTAATTCACTGACTTTATTTAACACGCTTCTAATATTCATTGAGTAAAAATATATATATTTTTTTGGATGAGTATGATGTTCTGTGCCTAGAGGAGTAGAGTTGTTTGTAGGGGAGAGAGGGTTTGGGCCTGGATTTGGATGAATATCACCTGATAGTAGTAGAGTTTTAGAGAGGAAGTAGACATTATAGAGCAAGGGGTAGTAGAGACGGTACTTTGTTTTACTTTTTGCAAAGTTTGTGAGGGTAGGAAGAATTCTGATTTTGGGAAGGAGAGTATTAGTAGGAAAGATGGAAGAGCAGATTATGAAGGAGTGAGGTAGATGTGGGAATACATTAGGATGAATATATCTTGGAGCTAGGTATTCAGGTGTTAGTTGGGTATTATAGGTTCATAGGTTCATAGGTAGGTACCAGGCTATCTGCCTGAGGGCATTTATAAGCCTACCCAGAGTGTGTCGGCTTTCAATGCCCCATTGATTAATTAACTGATCCTCTGTCAAGCAGAGCCAATGAAGTGATCCAAGGGGTGTATTTTCTGTTACCCATCCACTTGTCAAAGTTTCCCTTGAAGAGTGTTAGTGAGGGGCTCTGCCTAATGTAGTTTGGAATTTTGTTCTAAAGCATGGGGAGTCTCTGTGACAGGAATCTATCCCTCCAGCATGTTCTATTTATTGTTGTGGCGAGGATTAGCTCACTATAGCACGTGGCTCTCAGTGACTTGGATTTCTTTAGGTGGAGCATGTCCATCAATTCTGAGTTGGACATGGCTTTGTAAGTCAGGCAGTGATCACCTCTGAGTAAGCAACATGCCACTGAGTACAGCTGGAGTTTTTTCAGTCGGGCTGCATAGGACACATGTTTGAGGCCAGTAATCCTCTTGGTGAGGTACTTTTGTGGTCTTTCCAGCTGTTGGAAGTGTCTTGTGAGGTACATCCCAAATGGGGCACTGTACTCTGTGATGGGTCTGATGAGTGATGAGTAGAGGGGCACTATAACTTCTTTATTTCTAGATGCAAACCCTTTAGTAATTAGATGGGCCACATAGGTTCATAGGTTCATAGGTTGGTACTAGGCTATCGGCCCTAAGGCATTTTTATAAGCTAGCCATGTGTGTGTGTGGCTTTCCACCACCCATAATACTGAACTACTACCATTATTTTGCTGCTGTGCTGTCAGCAGTGATACAGAGAGAGATTCCGGGGGGACCAACTCTCCTCCTCCCATCCCACCCCAAGATTTCTCTTGAAAAAAGAGTGAGGAGGGGCCTCCTCACATGGACTGCTGGGATTCTCCATAGAGTGAAGGGTCTCTCTGTGAGATGAATCTGTCCCTCTCCCTCTTCCTATTTTATATCTGTGTTTCTTGTCTCTTGCTCCTCGTCTCTCTTTTGGATTGGGTTTCTTGTGGTTTTGGAGTGGAGCATGTCCATTAATCCATGGCCTTGTATATCAGGCACAGATCACCTGAGCACCTAGATGAGCGACTGAATAGAGCTGGAGTTTCTCTTCAGTTTTCTTCAGTCGGGCATGTTATTTGAGCCTTTTTCCTTTTTTTGAGCTTTTTTTGGGGGTCTTTGTACTGCCAGGGTGGTGGGGTGGGTGGGGGCAGATGGGCGTTGTACTCAATCATTGGTCTGACAGATAGAAGGTGACCTCTCTGATCTGGATGGTCTGGATGTGAAGTGATCAGGTGGCTTGTCCATGGTAGAGTGTCATCAGGGTCTTCCTAACCACTTTGGTCCTAACCACTTTCAATACTGTCAACTCAAGAGGTTACTGTCAACTTGGGTCCCCAGGTTTTATAATTACCACCTATGTGTTAATTGTTTTCCCAAGGTTTTCTAAAGGGTTATCATACATTTTTTTCATTTAGCTATACATTTTGCTTATTAGCTTAACAATTATCCATTTCTATGGGACCTCTGGAGGATGCTCATCTGGATGGATGTAGAATATGTCTGTATGTGCAATCTGCTGTAAAATTTTGTCAGCCACAATTTGCCTATGCTTCAGAAAATAAATGCAATAATAAATGAACAAGAGGGGGCCCAAAGGACTGATAGGGGGGGGCTCGTGACTGACCTGTGGGAGGACCATAGCACCACGGCTTTAACTCTGTGTGTGCAGTCTTTGAGTCAGTTTGCAACCCATCAGTGACATTATGCCATGCATCCCCTTCTAGTTGTGTTAGAGGTTTTCCAGTGTAAGCTGGTGAGCTTTCTATTATGCCAGTGGGGTCAAGGTGTGTGTTTTTGAACTGCCTTACCCTCATCAAGGGCCTTAGTGACTGTTTCAAAAAAATTAGGCCAAGTTGTTTTAGAAGCATCGACCAAGTTCAGTGTTGGGGATCAGTGGTAGTGGGTCAAAATGCTCCTCCATAGTAATCATTCCCATGGTCTCCAATGTCTTTGTGTAGGCTGCCATATTATGGCAGTCTGTAGAAGCAGGCTGTAGTTATGTGCCAGTGTTGGGTCCACAGCCGCCGTATGCTGGGATTTCCACCCTTATCCTGCAGGTATTACACATGAGCCTGTTTGCCTTATGTGGTTTAAATCCAAGTGCGTGATTAGCTCCAGTGGAGTGTATGTTTTGTGGGGATTGAATTGATGTTGCATTTTTTCCGTTTTTTTTCATTGACTGTCTGGGGCAGTGTTTGGTTTTTAGGGCAGACAGAGGGGATGGTTGCTTTGCTCTGGAGGGGGGAGGGGGAGGAGTTTCTCTGTTGGGAACCTGCCTGGGGCTTTATGATGTTTATTTGAAGGGTTCAGTGATTTTTTTTTGTCTTTGGGGATGGTGATTTTGGAGTGTTTGGGTTTGGTTTTGTTTTTTCCATAAGATTTTTTCCCATTTATTTTGTATAGCTATTCTGTAGTTGGTTTTTTGTCTTTTGTGTCATTTGGATTTTTTTGTGGGTTTTGCCCTTTTTTGATTTTGATTTTTGGTTGAAAAGTATTTTTTTTTGCTTTGTTTGTTGATAGGTTTTTTTATGGCTGTCATGTAGTAGTTTTCTCCTTTTGTTGTTTGGAGTTGTTTATGGCTGGGTGGGGGGGACTTGAATTTGTAAGGGGCTTAGGAGGGTTGTGATGCTTTTGTCTTGGTTGCCTGGTCCACCACATTCTGGGTGGGCCCAGTGTGTGGGGATGTTTTGAGAACTCATTCGTGGGCAGTGTGAGAAGTTCAGTCTTAGGGTACCAAAGTTTGCACTTTTTCATGTCTTTGAAGATCAGGTAATTTTGTCTTCTGGGTTCTTGTGGATGGTCTTTTTTGGTTCTGGAGGGTTTTGTATTTATGGGTGTGGGAATGACTTCAGTGTGGAGCATTTTGTCCTGGGGAATGTTGACCATCAGGTCCTATACTATTTTTGTGTGGGTGTGTCCCCACAGTTGGCATGATCTTCTTTAGTTGTTGTGGGCCAATATGATTCAATGGTGACTGAATTGGCTTGAAGTGTGTTAGTTTATGATGTTTTGGGAACCTTTGTACTAGGGTGTTGGGGCTTTTGGGTGTGTGGGTGTTGAGTTTGTCAGTGTGGTCTGCCAGTGAAAAATGGGGAGTTCGAGTCTTGTTTTCCCATGTGACGGTCTGTGCTGCTTTGTTATGTTGTGGGAATCCCATGTGTGTGGGTATTCTGCATGTGTGCAGAGACTGTGCTTTATGTGGTATTGCACCTGTTATGTGGCCGTGAATACATTTATGAATCACTAACCTGGAGTTGTCTAGGATTTCTTAACTACTTTGGCAATATGATTGTCAAAGGAGAGATTACTATCTACCTGGGTCCCCAGATCTCTTATTACCTCTTCTGTATTAAGGGGGCTGCCACCTATGTGGTAATTCGTGAGTATTTTGTTTTTCCCAAATGGGATGACTATGCATTTTTTGGCATTTAGCTTGAGGCCATGACTTTGAATCCAGATGTCCGTGTCAATAAGGCCCTTTTGGAGGATGTCCCTGTCAGCTGGAGAGTCAATTATGGCTCCCAGTTTACAGTCATTGGCGAATTTGGTTAACCATAGTCCTCCTGTGTTTGCCTGTACTTCTGAGAAGTATATGCCAAAAAGTAGGGGTCCCAGGATACCCGAGTGGGGAATGGTGAGGTCAATGTAGGCTGTGTGAACAACCTTTCTCTCGTCTATGGCCTTGGTATCTGTCTTGAAGAAGTAAACCAGGTTTAGTAGGCATGATCTACCCTTAACAAAGCCGAACTGGGTCGGGTCAAGTATTTGGAGGTTCCCAATGTCTTTGTTAATGAGTTCCATGATTATGCGCTCCATAGCCTTGCAGACCAGGTTAGTCAGGCTTATGGGATGATAGTTACCAGGGTCAGTAGTAGCCCCTCCTTTGTGGAGTGGAATAACCATTGTTGTACGCCATTCTATGGGCATGTAGCCTGTGGAAAGGCTGAGGTTGAACAGCGTGTTTAGGTGTGGGGTTAGTTTGTTCTGTAGTTCGTGTAAGATGCAGCCTGGGACACCATCTGGCCCCACTGACGCTGTGTTTTTGACTTTTGAAAGGGCTGTTTTCACCTGTGCATCTGTGATTTCCAGGACACTACACTTTTCCAGTATTGTTGTAGGCCCTTTTGGAGGTAAAAGGGGGGTGAAGTTTGCACTGAATCTATCTGCCAGGATGTTGGCAATATCAGTAGGTTCATTATATTTTGTGCTATTTTGCACTAGTTTAGTGCATATCTGTGAGTTGCCACTTAGATTCTTAACATAGCTAAAGAAGGCTTTGTGGTTATCCTTTGAATCCTTGGCTATTTTTCTTTTGAAGTTAGCCTTGGATGATTTTATGAGGGACCTTAGTTTTTTTACTGATACTGATCAGGGATGTCTTTCCCTCTTGGGATTTGCTTTTTTGCTGAACTAGTTTCCTCCTTCTATTGTATAGCCTGTTTATGGCAGGGGTCCACTGGACTGGTTTCCTTCTCTTAGAGGAGCGAGTCTTGGTTTTGCTAGGGATGGCACAATATGCATCCTTGTAGGTGCTCATAGAGTGCATTTGTAAAGGTTTCTGCATTTTGGGCAACGTTATCTTTTAGTGTGTGGGCTATGAAACTTACCACCTCTGTCTTAAGTAAGGTGAAGTTTGCTTTAGAAAAGTTTTTTACTGTGGTTTCCTTAGTTGGGGGCAGTATTGAGGTGTGGACATCCAGAGTGATTAGCTTATGGTCTGATCTAACCAGTGACTGGTTGATCTCAGGTGTGGAACACCTGTCGCCCATGTTGGTGATGACCAGGTCCAATATGTTTTCACCTCTGGTAGGGGAGTTTACCAGGTGATCCAGGGCATTTGAGTTGATGAATTCCAGGAAGCACTGGGCCTGGGAGTTTGTACTCGAGTAGTTTTCCCAGTTAATGGTAGGGTAATTGAAATCGCCCAATATCAGGGTGTTCAGTAGGACCTTCATGTTTTCCAGTGTCTCCAGAAAGGTGGAGTAGTTGTCCTGGGTCATGGAGGGTGATCTGTAGCAGGCCACAATTTGCATTGCAGATTTGCCCAATGTTAGTTGCACATGGATGATCTCGGAGGTATCATGCTGCATCACTAACCTGGAGGTGTAGGTATCCTTGATGAATATGGATACACCCCCTTCTTTTGTGTTTTAGTCCATGTTCTGTGGCTGAAATGTGTGGTATGAGATGTAGCCCGGTAGTGCTGGGGTGCTCTCTGGAGCCTTGAACCAGGTTTCAGTTACTGCACAGATGTCGACGTTCTCCATACTGAGGAGTGCTTCGAGCATGTGCATTTTGAGATTTAAACTCCTGCCCTTGAGTAGCATAACCCTCATTTTTTTGTTAATTGTGCTGCTAACGGAGGTGGGTTTAACTTTTGAGCCTTGTCTAAAAAAGGCACTATGGGGGCAGCAAGAGCTTTGGCCAATATTCAAAAGCCTAGGGGTGACAGGTTAAAGCCGTCTCCTGCAAAGCAACGAGGCTTGTCGAGCATTTTGTCCCAGGTTGACAGACACTGGATCCCCTTTGAATGACACCAGAAGCTTAGGATTTTAGGAGGTAAGAAAGTAAAATAGTAGTAAGGGAGGTATTTAGAGAAAAGGGTGGATCATGTAGGTCATGTTAATGAGGTAGGTCAGTAGTTTTAAGCAGGGTCGACAGAAGTTGACTTTTAGGAAAGGTAATATTTAAAAATTCATAGTACACCAGGAAACTGTAAAACTGGAAATATTAAGACATTTTTATTTTAGACTGGTTAATCCTTATTCCTTCTAAAAAGTACATATGCAATCCTTTTAAACTACATATACACATAAAAAGAATCTTTCTTGCCATTATTAAATATCTAGAGTAAATCAATGGGCATTCAGAAGCCATGTCACAGTCCTTAAAGGGTCATTGGCATATTTCACAAGAGGTTTACGATGTTATATAGTGATATCTCTGGCTTGTCAGTGTATCTTTGTATGTTTTTATCATCATTTTTATAGAAGACAGCCTGACTGCTGATTGTATGACAGTGTGCACTGTAAGAGAAGGAAGAGTCTAACAAGCTGTCATGCAAGGTCTTTGTTAGCCAATAAATTATCTGTTTGTCCTTTTGGGAGTGTAGTGTGCCACACTTCTGTAATACAGCATGTTTGCTAATGTTTTGGGGAGTTTGCTGTGTACACTTCCTTTTTTCCTGAGACAATTTTAATATTTCAGTGAGTTTTTACTATTTGTGCTCCCATTAACATGTTGTGCTTTTCAGCCCACACCGACTCTACCAATGCTTGCATAATCATTTTTCACACACTCACCCAGGTTGCTTATGGGTGATTGTTCCTTGTTCTTGTTTTTGTCTGTTTTTTTACATAGGTACATCTAACTCAAGAAAATGAACCTTCTGTACAGTTTAGTTCATCAATTTGCACATACAAGCAGTATTTATGTTATGCATCTGCTTGTAAGATAGGCATCTGAGTACGTTTTAGTCCTCCAACAAGTCTAGCTGGGAGGATTAGAGCTGAGGTTTGATGCCGTGTTTAGGAAAGAAAGTGGGATCAAAAGTGTCCTTTGCGGGGGCAGTACAACCTTGGATGGAATAGAATGTGGGATGTGCAGGGCTGGGTGCCTTTCCGTGCAGACAGTCTTGGTGAAAGACTGCATCCACAATTAGCTGAATGTACAGAAAAGGTTAGCATCTGCAGTCACTGCCTGAAAATCAGAACAAGACAACACTGAAGTTAAAATTACCTAGAGGTGTTTAAAGTGCGAACTCAGTCAGTTTAAGTGAGTTTGGACAAATTGCTTATGCTTTAAAATTTTTCAGACAACATCACTGCTCTAAGGATTAACCTGCTTGAAGGAGTAGCCTCCAACTACAAGTACTCAGGAGTAAAACCAACTGTTGCGTTTAGTGGTAACACTAAGAACATACAATGAAAGTCCACCAAAAACGCTAATGACCCCTGTGTCTTGGGATAACCGTACAGCTCCTCTTGTTGCTTAAATCAAACCAGCGGCACCAGCAAAGTTAAGCCATAAAACCGTTGAATACTCGAACTCCAAAAATTGTGATAAAAAACTTTTTAATACATTTAACAATTGGTCTACAAAAGGTTAAGTGCTTTCACTTGTATAACAACAAGCTTCTTCAGAACATTAAACTTAGACCAAATAACTGTTTAAATAACTTTTTTGGCGCCATTGTAATTCAAACCTATCCAATCAATTTAAAGACATACATACTATTTTTCAAGCGCAGAAACACTTCCTTGTAGTAATTGCTATTACTACGTTTAAAACATAAAAATGTTAAAAAAATACTAAGAACGACCTAACTCTTCTGATCTATAATACCATAATAATGGAATAAAATATAATAACTAACAGTGCAAAACACTATTACCATACTACAATAAATAGTAATAAACATAATACATTACATATCATTTCAAAGCCAAAAGTGGCTTAACAGATATAAAATCATTTAGACCAGGTGGAGTTACAGCATCCATGTATAATTGCCACCACAGTTCTTTATATGATAATATTCCCTTGTAATCTCCCCCTCTTTGATCATTTGACACACTGTCAACTATAGCAAAATTGAAATAATGACCATCTCCATTCTCTTTAATATGCCTATATAGGGCATTCTTTTCGTCCTTTTTCTTAATGCTATAGAGGTGGGAATAAATATGTCTATTAGGTTTCCTCTCGGTCTTGCCTATATAGAACCCAGAACAGGTTCTACATAGGGCTACATATATGACCATCTTGGTTTGGCAATTTCCACTATGAAATTTAATCTTAGTGTGATTAAAGTTGTCTAAAACTGCACTTTCCCCCTGGAATATAGTATAACATTGATTACATGTACCACATTTAGATGTATTCTTGTTATTAAATATCTTAACATTATAACCTCTCTCTAAAATGTGTTTAATGTTAATTCCTATTTTATTAACAAATCAAGGACCTCTTCCTAAAATGGATGAGATCTCCTGATGTACCAATATAATATTCCAGTTGCCTGTCATAATTTTCTTAACCTTACCAGTGTGTGGACCATATTCCAAAATACATGTTCTATCAAATGAACTGTTATTTATGATTTTTTCACTATCACCACTGCTTAAAACTATGATTTTATTACTATTATTGTGTTTTTCACCCAGTAGTGGTGAATATTTTTCCCCCCATTCACTAATTACATATTCACTAACTTTTACCATAGCTGTAACATCATATCCTCTCAACTTGAATAATGAAGTAATATGTAACACTTCATCCAACATATCTGTATAATCTGATGTCATCCTAACTGCTCTTATAAGTTGCCCTTTATAAATATTCATAAATTGTCTCTTTGGATGGTTACTGGTATATTCAAATAATTGTTGGAAAACATATTTTTCCTAAAAATCCTTGATTTAAATGTGTTGTCCACCCTAGAGAAATATGTATCTAAGTAGGGGAGACCCTTTTTATTTTATGAAAAAGTAAATTTCAAATATTTATTACTTCTATTAATATATTCCAGAAATTGGTCTAATAAGTTGTCTCCACCATCCCATATCATGTAAATATCATCCAAAAATCTGGAATAATATCTGATGTGTTTCATATGTGTACTAGTAAAAACCTGGGACTCTTCCCAATCAAGCATAACCAGGTTGGCGTATATAGGAGCACATGCTGCTCCCATAGCTACGCCCCTGGTTTGCCTAAAATAATCCCCTTCAAAAAAGATGTAATTATGGTCCAGAACCAATGACATCATATCCAAAAGTAAGCACGTAGTGTCCCACTGTATGTTAGCATGTTTCATAATACTATTTGCAAAAGCCTCCTTAGGGATACAGGAGAACAGAGCTATAACATCTATGGTGACAACCTGAATGTTAGTCTTAGATAAGTAAACAGGAAAGCTTTTTAAAAATTCCCACGAATCCTTCACTATATGTGATGTTTTTTCATAAACATGTTTGAGATATGTATCAATTACTGATCCCATAGGAAATGTCTTAGACTTGCTACCTGATATTATCGGTCTAAATGGGGGGTCATCCTTCCCTTTATGTATCTTAGGAATTCCCACTATAGTGGCTAAAGTGGGGTATTCTACTTTAATGAACTTGTATATATCATCAGTAATCCTATTGTCGATCAAAAATTCTTCTATACACATATCTATTTTTCTATAACCAATATTAATTTCATTAAGTGAAACACTTGTGTAATTATTTGAAGTATAGAGGAGATCATGTATTTTACATGTGTACAGTAAGCTATCATAAATAACTATACCCCCACCTTTATCAGGTTTCATAACCCTAATACTTCTGTCTTTCCTTAAATCTTGAAGCACCCCATATTCTTCTGGTGACAAATTCGACTTATAATGTAAACCTGCAATCTGTTTGTTTAACTGGTATATCCGTTGTGTAATCACTTTGTCATAAGTCGAAATAGTAGGATGCATGGGGGGTATGAATGTACTCTTCTTCCTTAACTTTTGAATATTTCCACCAGTCATATTTGATTTGTCTCGTGCATTAGTGTCTTTAAACATAACAGCCAGATTTAGTTTCCTGATGTATTTTTTAAATTCCACCAATGCAGTCTGCTAGTCTAAACCTATTGGTGGGAATATATTTTAAACCTTTCGACAATAGGTTGAAATGAGATGTTTTTAACTCATATCCTGTGTAGTTATAGATGTTAAAATTCTTATATGTAAAAACTACTCCATTTCGTGCGATACCTCCACTGTACCTAGTGTTGTCCGATATTTCAATGTTGCTGTCAATGGGAATTTTTCCTTGATCATACAGTGTCAGTGATAACCCAGGTGTAATCAGTAATTCGGTCTTCTCCAATCCCCCCCCGTTTTCCAATATCTCTGCCTCTCCCTGTGATCTGTGTATAAAAAACTGGAATTATCTCCTCTATCCATATTTTGCCAGGTGTTACCTTTATTTACTCTAGAAAAGCTGATGTCACCTTTATTTTTGTTTTTGTCCCATATATAAGCTCTCCCATTTTTGTATTGTTCCAAATCCCTTTGATATTTTTTCATCTTACGAACATGCGTTTTCTGTGTAGCATGTTCTGCATTTGTAAACGGCTTTGCATATAATTTCTCCCATTGTGCAAACAATAAGTCATTTTTGATCAATTCATTTAGTTCTTCCACTTCTTGAATTAAAGTTACTAACTTGTCATCATTAAATTTTATAAGTAATGACATAAACTTAAAGCCACATTGGTCAAAAAAAACATTGAATTCTTTAATTCTTTAACTTTAATCACACTAAGATTAAATTTCATAGTGGAAATTGCCAAACCAAGATGGTCATATATGTAGCCCTATGTAGAACCTGTTCTGGGTTCTATATAGGGAAGACCGAGAGGAAACTTAATAGACGTATTTATTCACACCTCTATAGCATTAAGAAAAAGGACAAAAAGAATGCCCTATATAGGCATATTAAAGAGAATGGAGATGGTCATTATTTCAATTTTGCTATAGTTGAAAGTGTGTCAAATGATCAAAGACTGGGAGATTATAAGGGAATATTATCATATAAAGAACTATGGTGGCAATTATACACGGATACTGTAACTCCACTTGGTCTAAATGATTTTATATCTATTAAGCCACTTTTGGCTTTGAAATGATATGTAATGTATTATGTTTCTTACTATTTATTGTAGTATGGTAATAGTGTTTTGCACTGTTAATTATTATATTTTATTCCATTATTATGGTGTTATAGATCAGAGGAGTTAAGTCGTTCTTAGTATTTTTTTAACATTTTTATGTTTTAAACGTAGTAATAGCAATTACTACAAGGAAGTGTTTCTGCGCTTGCAAAATAGTATGCATGTCTTTAAATTGATTGGATAGGTTTGAATTACAATGGCGCCAAAAAAGTTATTTAAATGGTTATTTGGTCTAAGTTTAATGTTCTGAAGAAGCTTGTTGTTATACAAGTGAAAGCGCTTAACCTTTGGTAGACCAATTGTTAAATGTATTAAAACGTTTTTTATCACAATTTTTGGAGTTCACGTATTCAACGGTTTTATGGCTTAACTTTGCTGGTGCCGCTGGTTTGATTTAAGCAACAAGAGGAGCTGTACGGTTATCCCAAGACACAGGGGTCATTAGCATTTTTGGTGGACTTTCATTGTATGTTCTTAGTACTCCGGAGTAGGAATGAAATGAGAAGAACTGTATAAAAAACAAGACTCCAAAATGGAAAATAAACCAGCTAAGGTAAAGCAGCTGCGAAGGGTAAGCAAAGTTGCACAGCATAGAGATCAGTTTAAAACGATGACTATGTATTTAAACATTTCAGTTAACAGAATGACAGCATTTACTAACATTATTCATTGTGCAGTGTTCCTCCATTCATCCATCCACAATGCCTTTTTCCCATTTTTTTGCACGAGGTCAACGTATCACTTCAACAGTGACAATCACTTAGAGCCAAGGTTCACACCGCCATGTGGCTAGCCCTGTCGCAGTTATTCTTTCATATGACACACTCAAACACACCTATGGCAAATTTAGAGTGTCCAATCCACCTACTGCATGCCTTTGGAGTGTGGTAGGAAATCAGAACACCTGGAGGAAACCCACGCAAACACAGGCAGGGCATGCAGACTCCGCACAGATGGCAACCTAGCCAAAAATTGAACTAGGGAACCTCTTGCTGTGAGGTAACAATGATATCTGCTGTGTCACTATGCCATCCATATTATTCCCAAATGTGTAGAAAAAGGGCACTTTCTGTTGTAATACAAAGCAGTGTTGCACAAAGTCACCTAGCAGTGAATGAAAATTTGTTCAGCATCCACAAAAATTCACAAGCACACAGCGGGAGGAAAATATATTAATATAATGGAATAGAATTTTGATATGAAAAGGCCTCTTAGCATCCAGATCTGGTAACATAGAGGAATACATGTCTGATTATGGCCAAGGTGATTCAAGATCAATTAGACACTCAGGTGCTTGACAGAAGTGACATTGGAGGATATTGGCATGCCCATGCAAATATGGGAGGGGCTGTCAGGGGCCATCCAGTATCACAGCTCCCCAGAGGAGGGGAGGCATGGCAAGAGGTGGTCCCAATTATGGCTAACAAACTGAGCAATAACTCTTATTGCTAGTATATAGAAGCATGTACCCACGTCAGGGAGAACATTGTAGTCCCTATGGTGATGCAAGGCCATCCACCAACTCAGGAGAGTCCTTGGCCTAAGTAAATAGGTCATCATTGCTGAGATGCCAGCAATGGTGCAAACCATTGTTGAGGCCTGTATAATGGCCTTCCCAGTGACCTGTTGCCTTCACTGCAGAATAGCCAGAATGAAGAACTGAACAGGCATGGCTGATAGGAGGAAGAGTTACAGTTAACAGGCACAGTGGGAAGAATCATATATAAAAAAATGTCCTCGTAGCAGTATTGATACCGTGTTCAATGTTACTATGCATTTCTAACTGCGCAGAGGAAAAAGGCCTTGTTGGTGTTATGGAGTGCAGTTTTGCAGTCGGAAAAGCCACCTAGCAATTATTGAGACTGTTACTCTCTATTCATGATTGCACAGGGTAAATGCAGTTTTGCAACTAAACAGGCTACTTGGCATTTACTGAAAACTAGCTCAGTGTTTCCAACGATTTCATATTAATAGTGCAACAATCTTCTTTTGTGTAACATAATGGAGTTCTTCAGCTATAAACATCATCTAGCAGTTACTGAAACCATGTTCAATATTTCACACCTTTCCTGACTGCAAAGAGGGAAAGGATTTTCTATGTAAAGTTTTGCAGTTGAAAAGCCCACACACCAGTTACTTAAATCTTTTGTAGGCACCCATGGTAGTCAATGTTGTTGTATTCCACTGGTTCTTTTTACAGTCTCCTGCTTCACGGTGTGCAAATTCTGTTGGTCAGCATTTTTTATTTCCGTCTAGATCAAGTATCACAGCATACATAATATAAGCTTTAGAACAAAATACATATTATAGTATTTTTTTTCAGTCTTCTGTTGAGAGACAGTAGAGTATTTATAAAAAGACTTATCAAAGTACTAGTGAACTAATTCTTACTGTTGTCTACTGAACTGGGAACGTGGAATTTGGCAGCCATATTGTTCTCTTTCTGTTTGTAGAAATGTGCAATGAATTTTTTTTTTTACCAAAGTTAAGTCTCTACCATTTACTTTCATCAGTGTATATGACACCAGTAGCCTTCAGCCAATGATGAATATTTTAAATTCTTCACTTATTTTGCTTCAGACAAAAATGTATGCAAAGACTGTAATTAAGTGGTTTTATTGGCTGTGATATTAAGTAGCGGTATGCAAGATTCTGAATTTTACCATTTTTCATCTACATTTTTCATCACTGAAACACTTATTGCTGTGTCAACATTTTTTACTTCTATCTAGATCAAGTATTTCAGCATATATAATATAAGCTTTAGAACAAAATACATATTAGCATTTCCAGTCTCTGAGCCGGCCCTGATAAAAATGCTACACATTCGTAAATCAAACTGCAGGAGGGTCATTAGCTACAGGGATCTTAACCTAGCCTCTGACATGAACAGGTCATGCTGGAGAGATAGATATATCTCCCAGAGACTGACACTTCTCTGGAACAGCCTTCCAATTCATGTGAAACAGAACCCCTCCTTGACTTTTTACAAACACAATCTAGATCAATGGATGGGTGACCGCAAATTTACTCCTGGGGCGGTGCCCACATCTCTCCTGGAAACAGCATGTCAGTATTAACTAGCATAGACTCTTACCTCTGTGAACTTTACTCACCTAACCACTGACAATTTGGGCAACTTGGGATAAATATAACTAGGCTTGTAAGGGCTCTAGGGCTGTTAGCCTAGTAACCTCCTATGAACCTATGAACCTATGAACCTATTGTTCTTTTCCTACCTTTCATTATTATTGATGCAGAAAAATTCATATTGGGATTATGTCACAAGAAGTGATTATACAACATGTTTACTTACTCTAGCAGTCAAACTGCTTAAGGGAGAGAACCAGACAGTAAAGGACAGGATGCCAGTCCATTGCAGACTGCCCGCACACCACACCACACACACAGACACACGTGCGTGCACGCCACATGCAAACTTACCATCAATTGTAGAGATTTTCTAGTTTACCTGTTACTATGTCTTTAGGATACCAGAGGAAACCAGATTTCAACAGTGTGATAGCATGGAGACACCACAAAGATGCACCCCAGCCAGGAAATCTCAACTGTCCCTGATTTTACCTTATATTTTTAGTCTGCTCTTCATAAAATGTGTATATTTCTGGCAAATCATTGAGGACCGCAGTCATTGAATAATGCCAAATCTCAGACTTCATAACATTCAGAAACTGCATGCAAATGCCAAACCTATTATTCTAACAACATTTTAGGTATATAAGAGCAACATGTAAAATCTACCCCAGATTTTGGACTTTTGTCTCTCATTATTTTTCGCTTTGCTCCTGATTCTTGAATTAAAGGGATGAGAAGTGCTGTCCTGGGTATGAATTTTTCAGTACCGATGTTAATGAAAGGCAGGAAAGAACAATAAATATTTTCATAATGAAAACTGGAGGAAAAATATTAAAATTAAAAGACTCTTTTGCATACCTCTACTTACTGACATGTCAGTAAAAGCATTTCATTGCATTCTTTTGTAAGCACTGCAGTCTGAAACAAAGGAAATGTGGAATTCAAAGAATTCATTCCTGAATGAAAATCTGCTAATATCATATGCACTTATAAAAACAATTGAAAGAGACTGACTTTGGTAAAAGATTTCAGAGCATATTTCTACAAAGAGAAACAGAGGAATCTGGCTATCAAACATCCCACTCCCAATTAAGTAGACAATAGTGTGCATTAGTTTACAAGCATTTTAATAAGCTTTATTCTAAATAAACTATTATCTCTTAAAAGAAAACTCTTGAAAATGTTTGACAGTTAACACAGAAGATTAAAGTTCCAAACTATTAACAAGCTGACTCCTGTAGTCCAGGGTAGATAATTGTACTCCTTCCACATCCAATTGCTTACTGTATAACCTGGATCAAGTCACTTAATCAGTGTTCCCAGGTCACCCTGTGAAGGGACACTGGGATTATCTGGTTAACACATGTATAAAAAATACATTCACACACGTACACACACACACACACACACAGACACACACACACACACACACACACACACACACACACACACACACACACACACACACACTAGTCCTGAAATCAGATTAAAGACTGTTTAAAAATGATCACATGATAAGAGCATAAGGTACTATCATCCACAGAGAACCCCCACCAACATCTATACCCACTTTGGTGACTGAGTACACCCCTTATTGTTATGAAGAAATAAATTACACATACTTTATGGCAGCATTGGATGAACTGCATGAAATAGTATAAGAATCACAAGCGTCAGTCCATAGATCCAGCCAAGTGTAGCACAACTGAAATGGAATAAAATTTATGACAGCATAAGAAACATTAACCACCTGATAACATATATTAAGTCAATATGCACAATCTCTGCAGAACTAAAGGTTATTGAAAATCTTAATGCTGAGGTTGCTGCATTTCTGTGATCCGTTTATAAATGCAGTGCCTAGCGACCTTGAAGAATAAATTGCCTAGTTTGAATTACAAAACTGGTGTGCTTGTGACATCACCATTAGCAAAGGTTCATAGTTACTAGACATGCAGTGCTAGAGACCATTAAGAAGCCTAGCCCAAATTCTCAATTGCTCCAAAGCACTGTTTGGTTAAGTGACTTGCTCAATATAGCACAACAGGTAAAAGAAAATGGAAATATTCAAACTCTGCACCCTTGCCACAGGAAGCAGATCATTAACAAATTGGAGTTTTAGTCCTCTGCACTAACTGCCAGAGTAACAAATGCTGAAATCCTTTACAGTCTGATCTTGTAGAGAAGACTGTATCACAATATTATGCAACTAGTACATAATGGATGCTGAAGATCAGATGGTTCTGATCATCGCTCCAAATAATGCAGACTGTAAGACCTGACAAATGTCATCCCCTTTGGAGTTGCTGGAGGCTATAAAGAAAGTACTGCAAATATATTATTAAAAATGCAACATGTTTAGACACAGTAATTTGCAAGTCAAGAATGAAGATACTTGCATTTGCTAAGGCATTCAGCACTATTCTAACTATTACTGAAAATTGAAAAACATGGTAGTTAATCATTTTGTAAAACAAGAGGTAATCAGGCTACAGGACATAACAATTCTGAGAGCAATGGGGTTTTACTTGTCTATCCTGATGGAGTTGTGAGTGATGTTGCACAGGGCTCTGTGCTGGGACCAGATCTTTTGGGATTATGCATCTTAGATGAAAAAGTGGGAAATAGACCATGCATAAGCAGATATGCTGATGAGTGCCACCTGGGTATAACAGTTACTTCAGGTAAAAGATGTAGAAATCCTTTAAGTATCTAAAATAGTGTACCAAAAGAGCACATTTGTTGCAATAGTAACATATTCATATTTAATGTCAACAAACAAAGTAATTTTGTCTATGTACAAAAATAAAAGCAGACGCCCACACCCTTTCCTGCACATTGTGTGTGTGTGTGTGTGTGTGTGTGTGTGTGTGTGTGTGTGTGTGTGTGTGTGTGTGTGTGTGTGTGTGTGTGTGAGAGAGACTCTCTTCCTCTGTGTAATTAAACATAAGGGTAAAAAGGTCGCACAGACAAACCATTCATTGAAAATAGCAAGAAAGACCCAGCAAAGTTAGAGTTTCCCTGTGTTATTTATTTATTTATTTATTGACATTTGATTACCGGGAAAGTACGACTGGGTAGAAGCCCATTTTCAGTGGAGGCCTGTGAAGGAAAACTTATAGGATCATAGGATCTTAGGAAGTTACTAGGCTATTGGCCCTGAGGCCCTTATAAGCCTAGCCAAGAGTTTAGCCCATGTTTAGACAAGTCAGCACCCAAAGCCCCTGTTCAGCAGGGACACAGGTGGAATCACAGGGGTGTATTTTTTGTTTCCCATCCAGTTATCCAGGTTGCGCTTAAAAAAAGATAATAAGGTACTCTGTTTGACATGGAGGAGTCTGTTCCACAGATGGGGAGTCTCTGGGACACAAATCTGTCCTGCCAGCAAGTCCTATTGATGTCACAGACCAGGTTGAGGAGTCTGTATGAAACTGAGTAGAGGGACAGGGCTTTTAGCCTATATGTGTAGGGTAGTTGTTTGAGGCCCTAGATTCTCCGAGTGAGGAACCTCTGTGCCCTCTCCTTTTTAAATAAACTTATTTAAAAATATTTTTATATATATGTAACAAAACATTTATAACATACTAACAAGCACGCTAAATTCTTACAATAACTTCTACATATAAGCTTACTAGATACATCAATGAATCTCTCTAATAACGTGTAAACATGAAAAAATAAAACAGGATTAATCTAAACACATTTTAATTAACCTCACATGTGTATGTCTACTTGATTTCATCTTTTTAAGTTCTTCAATTTCAAGATACAACTAATTGAACATGAGTCATTTATACCTGGGCAATTGTAAGCATTAAGGAATATTTGCCAGGACAACTCAAGCTCTTCCAATAATAAGGGTACAGGACCCCCCACACACACACACACACACTATCCAAGTATATTTTAAAGGTTTTTAAATAAGTTTATTATTAGTTTGGTAGTTGCATTCATATTTATAGCAGCAGCTAGGCTATGTTGTATATGAATTCAGTGGACAAAGATTAAATGTAGTATGTTGTTTTAAGAAAGGGAGGTACAGAAGTAAGAGTAAATCCATTGATTGGTCGTAATAGACATATGCTCCAAGAGTTGTCTTTTTAAAAAAACTCTGTTTTTAATTTTTAAATTGTATCTGAAGAAGTTTGCTTTACGAGCAAACGGAGTGTTGAATAAAATTGTTTTATACATCAATATACATCACTTGTTGCAGTTTTCAGGTTATGGCTGTCACCTGCTTGCTTTTTGAATTCTATTTTACCTAGAACTGTTCTACACTGGGACCTCTCCTGCTTGGCATCTACCTTTCTGAAGTAAAAGGCAATACCAAAGGACTCTGGCTGACTAAGTTTGCAGGTGATTGCAAGCTAGGAGCAGTCACTGAATCCCTAAATGACTTAGCCATCATGCAGGAAGGTCTGTCCCAAATAAATATCTGGTACCAAAATCATGGACAGAAACTAAATGCCAAAATTGCATTAGTGAATCTTTCGGGACATTCATCTACTCCAGGGAACTACCATATTGACAATACACCCCTAAGAATTGACCCAGTTGTTTGGGACTTGGGAACGTATGTGGACGGTGAGCTAACCTTTGACCAACATGTGTCTGTTACTGTAAGAAAGTTCTTCCATATTACACAGCTTATAAACAAAGGGATTTTACCTAGATCTAGGGATATCATTGTCCCCCTTTACTCACTCCTCTTAAGGCCCGTCATTGAATATAATGCCCCCTTTGGCATACATCTGTCTAGACACATGCAACAAATGGAAAACCTACAGAGATACCTTATTAAAATGATACAAGACCTGAACAAAATGTCCTACATGGACCAACTCCAAGCTCTGTCACTGTACTTGGTATCCTACAGACTGCTAAGAAGTGACCTGTGTCTAGCATACAAGGCATCCTCCAACCCATTACTGATAGATTTATACTTTATCAGCAAGTCAAATTGTATCAAAAATACTTGGTCTAGGGATCCAAACCTCTTCCTCAACATCAACAGAATAGTTTGGAGGGACAAGTATATCTCACAAAGATTATCGCTGCTGTGGAACAGACTCCCCATCCACATAAAACAAATTTCATCCCTTTTCGTATTCAAGAGCAACTTAAATCTATGGGTGAGAAACAGAAAATTTAGCCCAGGACTGCCCTCTGTACAACTAATGGACATAGGTAGATTCTATATTTTTTATCCCATGCATGGGTCCCCTCAAATTAGCTATGGTATGATCCCAGTTATTTTCATTAGGGGTAATATATAATTATCAACCATGGGATGAATAAGGCCAATCTATAACCAAATGGAATAGGTAATTTTGGACACAAAAATGGAACTTGTCTAGACTTAAAATGGCCCCAAGGGCAGCTAGCCTAGTACTTACCTATGGACCCAAGAATGAGTTGTTGCTAGACTAGACTAATACCTAAACAGGAACAACTTGTGTATAATTTATGTGGCTGGTTAGCAAAAACATTAAAAAAACAGACATTTCAGAATTAACACCAATAACTATATCTACTGACATGTGTCTCATGCTAGATAATACCTGTAATATTTTTTCAACCTGAAAACTGAAACTCCCTGCAGTATATGTTGCAGTCCCAATATAAGTATATGTCTGTATAAACTACCAGAGCACAGGTGTCATTTAATACCTGCAATATATGTCAGGTCTTTGCTAACATGCATATATTAAGTCACAACTCAATTTAATGTCTGCAGCATTCGAAAGGCTTTAGATATCAGGTAATTAATGCTCTTGCAGCATTTAGCAAACTCCAAATACTGGCTATTGCTTGTAATATTCATCACAGTTTAGAACTAGAGTTCAGATACAGTATATCTGCAACATTTTCTAGACATCATAAACAGGGATATATGCTACAGTTTCTTCTAGAGATCATAAACAAGATAATCTACCTGTATCATATACTAGATTAGAGGCACCCACTGATAAACTGACATTATATACCAGATTGCATGGCACTTGCTAATATACAAGAACTATTAAGTAAACTTCAGAAGCAGCTAACATTGTGGTACATAAACATACATGACGCTAATGGCCATTCAGTACTTGCAGGTTAAGCTGCATTTCAAAAGTCAGCTAATGTACTTACAGTATTTGATAAGAGTCCAGACAGTGCATATACAGCAAACTAGACATTGGACTCCAACTGTAGAATCTTCTACAGTCACATTTAAAGATATATCTAAAAGGTATACCAGATTCCAAAAATGAATTAATGTTACCAAAATATCTGATAGATCCAGATACAATTCAGCATCCTCTTAATATTTTCTAGAATCCAAGTACCTCACAATTACATAAGCTAGTAGGTCATACAGCTCATACATATCTTATCTGTAAAATCTAGCTAATTATTCTGCTCATATATGTATAACATTATATACCAGACATTAGGTAATATCTACAAAAGTGGATACATTTCTGAAAAGATAAAGCTGTTGCAGTTAATTATTATATGTTCAAGCATAAGAATGTATTACTTTCCAGACGTCAACCAACTTCACGTGCAGTATATACATTTCAGATCCTAATGTTATAACGTAAAAAAAAGCTTCAGTTAATGTCACGAGCAAACATAGCTCATTAAACTTTGCTAGAACAGAATGTTTTAAGTGTGCAATCTTCATGCGTTAAAAGAAGTGCAAGGTAGATGACTGCAAATAGAAAGGTATACTAGCTACCCCAGTTTTGGTGTGTGGTTACTTCACTGCCTTCCTACCGTTTTCATAAACAGACAAGTCTATGAATTATATTATTGGTGCCATCTTGTATTCTCAGGTAGATAAAGTATAAAGAGAAGAAGAAAAATGCAAGTGGAACAGTTTAACACAGACAAACATAAAAAAAAAAAGTTAATCAGGTGCAACTGGGGGGTAAATAATGTTCAGCATCAATGTCAGTGGTTTGGTATGTAGCACTCATGCCTTTGGTGCTGGAAGATCAGAAGGCTGTGGGTTCTATTTCCACACCAGGTACTTGGATTAATCTTCCAATACTGACACTGCAGTGGAGCATGGGGGGAGGAGGATGCTGCATTCTTAATTATGCCATTGTTAAGATGATGGCACAATGGTAGCATTGTCGCCTCACAGCAAGAGTTTCTCCGGTTCGATTCTTGGCTGGGGTGCCTTCTGTGCATCTTCCCTGCATTCGTGTGGGTTTCCTCTGGATGCTCTGGTTTCCTCCCACATTACAAAAGCATACATCTGGAACATTTCTCTCAAGTCCTCCTCTGAAAATTGGCTTTGTTCCAAGTCAGACTTTCCCAGTTAACAAATGTTAAATAAATAAAAATATATAAATGAGATGTTAAACTAGAGGCCTATCTGCATGCGTTGGTAGTGGTTCAGGTGGATATAAAATATCCCATGACACTTATTGAAAAAAGAGTAGGGGAAGTTCCCCAGTGTCCTGGCAAATTTCCCCTAGCCAGAATAAGTACTGTGTTTGGTCTCCTTTTAAAATAAATAAAGTAATTTGCTTTTGATTATACAGTCTGTAAGTAGAATTGTTGGACTCAAGCCTAGGTTTTCAGTTTTGCTGTATATTTACTTATTTTGCTTCTTGCTAAATATGTATTTGATTAGCTAAGGAGCAAGGCTCGGCACATAAATATTAGTACACTGCTTTGTACACCATAACCTTCTCTGCTGCTAGTGATCCCATTTGCTGATTCAGTTATAACCTCCTTCCTGTGCCTTCTCTAGTCCTGGATGTACCCTCTCTATTGCCTCCAGATGTAAAAAGTTTGCCACTCAATATTTAAACGCTCAGGGCTTTAATAAAAAGTGGGAGAAAATAACATTGATGCACACATTATTATGGCAACTTGTTACATACAAAACACTAGCAGCATTGCAGCACCAGTCTGTGGAAGAAGCAGTACTCCTGGGGTACGGAAAATACCTTCCTTCAAAAAATATCTGCTTGCACTCTGCTTTGCAGACTACAGGACTTAATTGCTGCTAATACTACACAGTATTATGGCTTCTCTGATATAGGTACTGTTTGGAATCTAAAGCCGATGCCTGAATTCAATGAAAAACTCAACACCATCTAGTACTTATAATTCTTCTGGATCCTTAATGCCAAGCAATGTATACAGGTCACATTTGATTTATTTCTAAAACTGACTTAAAGGTAAATAGCCTCTCTTTCCTATGCATACCTTATGAATTAAATTTAGGCATACCTACTAAAATCTTTACACTATTAACTGAGCACAGTCTCAGCACCTTGCCAATGACCCCAGACCAGAGTTTATTCCCCAAACTCTTGCAGCATCCCCGCTGTTAATAGATAAGAACACAAGCAGGCATCACCTACAGTAGGGAAAATCACACTGCTTCAGAAATTCCCCAATAACAGTTGCATTTTACTATAACAGCTTACAAATATGGTGTGGATGGATAAGAAATAAAAAAAGCAAACAAGGGCTGCAAGGATCAAAACAAATATTGTGAAGGCAAGAGGATCATCAAAGGAAAGATATACAAAAAAAAAACAAGATTATCTCTAAAAAAATAGAAAAAAAAGGAGATCCATGAACATTATCTATTAGCCAAGTATAAGACATCAAACAGAAAATGAGATTAGGTGTTTATACATATATTTCAAAATAGAAAAGAAGAAAGGAAATATGTTTTGTAAACAGAGGGACGTGGACAATATTCACATGTACTAAATGCATTCGTCTGAACTTTAGAGCAAAGAAAGCAAAAGAAAATAAATAGAACCTGCAAAGCCAAAGAATTTAATTACATGGGGAAGGGAATAAGTGGAGGTTGTTAAAGTAGGAACAGTTTATTTCTCAGTACACGCATTAAATCCACATTAAAAATCATTGCCAGTACAATGAAATCTCATTTAAATTTATAGTCTTTAACTTTGGTGAAAATTTTAGAACAGTGCATATACTTTACAAATCCATATTTCAGACATACCTCCATTTCTGATTCTTTTCATACTTATAAATGTGCAGTGACAGTTTCCATGCAAACTATCAGTTTTATCACCATGCCAGAAAATTCTGGAAAGAAAATCATGTAATAGGCATTTTAAAAAGGTAGCATCAGTTTAGAAGTGCATAGTGATAATGGACTAACTAAATTGTACTCTGATTTGCTGGTCTAATGTGTAGTGTTACTGTCTCACAGCCAGAGGTTCTAAGATTTGTTTTTGGCTGGGGTGCATTCTGTGTACAGTATGCATGCCCTGTTTGTGTTCTTGTGTTTTTTCTCTAGGTGAGAGACACTTTGTCGCGTGTAAGCTTTTAATCAGTACAATTATAATTCAAAAAACACTCATTTCTAAATGCCATTTAGTATCTCTCTACATTTGCTTTCCTTATTTAGACAATTTGGTTTGCATTAATATTATAAAACACTCTCTTTAGGGTCTCTTACATACTATGTAGTCTATCCATTCTCCCATAATATACCATTTAACATTAACACTCTCCTATCCAAAACTGAAACAAAGAAAAGAAATGCCATTTGAGACATTATGGATTCCAGGGAGAGACTTTAACCTCACACTTTTGTAGTGTAGGAAGGTTAAACAGACCTCTTTGTCTTTGTGACCTGACTTTCCTGGCTGTGATATCTGGGTAATTTAAGCAAAAGTGGGGCACCAGACATTTACCTGACCTGAAACTTACAAAGGTTGTTAAACACCCGGGCAGCTGCAGTAAGTAACAAATGGCTGTAACTCATTTAGGTATCCCTCACAAGGGTCAACGGTATTTGTTTCACAACCACTGGGGCTGGCCTAAACTTTCACCCCAAAATGCTTTATTCTCTTCTATTCAAAATGTTTTTTTTTTTTCCTGTGCTGGTTTTATGAATGGTATAAACACTACAACAAGATACTGACTCACCTACAAAAAAATACCTCTGTGTTTATAAAAAAACGTTTTTTTTAAAAGAGACAGCTCACTCCAGAAAACCATGTATGATTTTTAAATATAGAGACATTTCTCTTTTTTAAAGAAAATATTTATCTAACATTGTCAGTATCAAGTTGCCTCATCCATTTACAAGTGCAAATGAGCTTTGTTCTAGTGTTCTTGCTTTGAAGCCTAATAAAACAGATTTAACAGTGCTATTTTTCAAAATGATGAAAGCATTAAAGGCATTCTGTTTCAACAAGTAAGGGAACCTGTGTGAGTCCCTCAAATCCCAACTCACCTTATTGTTGCTTCAGAGTGAGATCCCTGTCAAAGCAGCATCTGTGAGGTCAGAGAAGCGCAGATGTACCCTTACATATCAGCAACACTGCTTTGTTAATAGTCGTAGCCTTGGTGAGCAAGCTGAGTGACAGCTGATTGGGATAGAGCTGTCTTAATCGGCCCGAACACAGGTGCCTGTCAACCAGTTTTTCACAATTGATGTCATCTTAGACATGATAGTTCTTCCAAAATAAGAGCCTCCATCATGTTCCATCATTAAATACACGTGATTTGTTACATTTAGAAGTATTTATTTATATCCTTTGTGTTTAGTACATCATAATGTTAAAAGAGCTGCTCAGAAAATAGAAATAATAGCTGATGTGCTGCCTTTCAAAAATTACATAATATTGTCCAAGTATTAAATTATCATATCATTTGTATCAATTTTTAACTAATGTTGTCACATAATGTCTAATTTGTCAAAATTATTTAAACAGTAGATGGATGGATTTAAACTGTAGATGTTTTTGTATTATTTTTAAAGCTTGTAAAATTAATGTTCTTAAATTGTTTTTGTAATACGTTCCAGCTTTTCTCCCCAGGCCTTTGCTAAAAATTGGTACCTACACAACTGAACTTTCCCAGTAATCTAATATTAATAAAAAAATAAATACATATATACATACATATACATAAATTAATATTGTCAGACAATTCTAAATCACATATTTGGGAAAAATAAGGTATATATCTCACCTGGAATTGAATGTAAATGTCAGGAATATCGTCATAGCACTCCCTCAGCAGAGGAATGGATTCACATAGATTTTGCCTTCAGATTCCTCAAACATATCTTTTTTTCTTATGTTCTCATGGAACACACCTGGATGACGTGAGCAAAAGCAATTTTGAGAGACACTGCCATTATAGTTAATAAGGCAGTGTATGCTAATACAAAGCAAATTCATGTCGCAGATTTGGGAGAAAACTGTATTAATGAAGCCTGAGTTAAATTCACAAATGATGTACATTATTTATTTCCATTCTATTAATATTTCATTGTATACATCCTGCAGTGGAATTATACTATAGTCAAAACATGTTTGGTACATTCCCATGACAGTTTTTTATTTGGTTCATCTCAGTTTACTTGTTTCTTGATGCAGAGTATGTAGTACTCGAGGAAGAAAGATGTGTTGAAGAATATTCTCACCTAAACAATTATTTAAAACTGCTTCAGAATGTGAACTGGTCCTTCATGGGCCTGGGCCCCAGGAGCGAGGATAAATGCAACATGTATTTCTATCTGTCAGTCTATCTAACTATCTTTCTATCTCTCTCTCTCTCTCTCTCTCTCTATCTTTCTCTCTCTCTCTCTATATATATATATATATATATATATATATGCATACAGACAGTGATATACATGCATACTGCGTATATATATATATATATATATATATATATATATGTGTGTGTGTGTGTGTGTGTGTGTGTGTGTGTGTGTGTGTGTGTGTGTGTGTGTGTGTGTGTGTGTGTGTGTGTGTGTGTTTGTGTGTGTGTATATATCTGCATCTCTCTCTCTCTCTAAATATACATATAAACACATAATATAGATAGATAGCTATAGATATATACACAGTGACCAGAGGTGAAGATTCAGTTCTGGAACTGGGAGTGTGAGGCAGGGATCTTACCACTGAGTCACCATGCTGCTCTGACTTGAATTTGATCACTGCTAGCCAGAAGGTATCATGTATCTGAGAAAAAATGTGCACAGGCAGGTTCACTGTCTCTGAGCATGTCCCACTTACTTTCCCATGTTACCATCCAGAAAAAGGCATCCAGTCTATAACTTCAAGCAAGCATGCATGTCTTTGAATATTATGAGCTCAGTGAAGTTTGGGTTTATGTTGCTTCCTCACCTACAACACCCTCCCCAACCAATCTAAAGCAGTCTAAGGGCATTGCTGCAGTCTCTTGCTGTCCCCTGGACAGACTTAACTTGTTATCATTCCTTCTTTTCTCCACGCACCCCCCCCCCCCCAGCAGGTGCTGCTGTGTCTGGGATGTTAATCAATGTGATGTCACTGGCAGCATGGACAGATGCCATTCCCACGGGGCATTAGGCTGACCTTATCAGGATTACTGATAACCATAGTAAAACCTACCTGGCTATAATGATTGCTTTCCTTGCAAACAAAGGCAAAAAAGCTTTCAAGTAGCTGACGCAGCCTGAGCAACCCAGAAGAAAAATAATAGTTCATAGATAGATAATTACTAGGCTAACTGTCCTTGTTGGCCATTTTAAGCCTAGCCAATTATCTCATGTGAGAATCAAACCTTGTACCTTCTGTCTGTAAGGTAAACACCTTAACTATTATGCCAACCTCCCAGGAAATGCAAAAGTTTTAACGTATCTTGTCTAGAAACTGCAGGAGGCTCAACAACAGGCACAACAACAATCACAGCTGGAGCAGGAGGAAGTCCAATAGTGGGCAGTGCAGTAGTAGTAGAAGTAGGGGCTGTTTTCACAGCTGGATCATCAGCACTGCAGCTCCTGTTTTACTAATCATAGCATGTCATCACCACTGAATTTGAATTAGCTATCTTAGGCATCCCAAGTATGGGTGCTATGATGAGCAAACAATGCCAGAGGATGGTCATTCCTCCTCCCAAGATAAATACAGTGAACTGCTGGATGGCCTGAAAAAACTGTGAAGTATATTGCTAGAGCCTTCTTTAACTGGCAAGCACATACAAGGCGGAAAATCTGTTTTAGACTAATGATGGCAGCCGTCAGTGGTTTCCTTTGTAACCTGAAAACTAAAGCCTAGCTTTCATTCACAATTTATCCAGGTATTTCTCCCACTGCAGATCACAGAAAGGACATAATGTGAAAAATTGACTACTGCGGAGACAAACATCTAAAAATCTAGACAGAAAAGTTACATTTTAAATCATTATTACATAGTCATAATTTGAACAACAACAATAAAAACTTAAGAACTGTGTTTTGAAGCTGAACTTTATTTTCATGGCCACAGCTTGAAAGAAAGTAAACAGGAAAAAAAAACAGTTGTATAAAACTGAACAAATTTTAGAGTCAGAATTTGTTTCTCGGTGTTCTGAAAATTAAGGTATGCTTTATTTTCCATTAAAAAGTAACTTTGCTTAAGAGTAGAAGTAAACTAAAATTTCCAAAAGTGTTCTGTAGTCTGAGATGAATATCAAGGTACAGTCTAATGTTGCTACTGTGAGGTACTGTGCGATTTATTTCGAATGTGGATCGCTTTCATCATGCCACAGTAGTTAGAATGATTACCCTCCCCATAATGTTCACAAAGCTTCAGTGCTTTAACCATTGTCAGTATACAACATGTAGTATATATGTTAGTTAGAATTTTGAAATTAAAAGGTACTGATTGCATGGGGATCATTCACTAGACCCCACATGCAAAACCACTAAGACAGACAGTTCTCCTTGGTTACTCCTGTCAAGACGTCCCTCTTACTGGTGTGCTTACCATTTAACTAATAAATACAATAAAATAAAATTAAAATAAAGCATACTGACAAGTTTAACAATGAAGATGAAGGTAATAGGCAACAGGCAAGTGTAAAAGAGAGCCCCACCAGTTTCTGTGTGCACTCTGGTTGTGGGACAGCTATTACAGCCAGTCTGCCATGTGCATTACAAAACTAATTACTGATTCACAAAAAGTAAATGGCAGGAGTTCTGTTGTGACACAGAGGCTGTAACATGTGTTTATTTTAGAAGGGAAACAGTGCAGATTGTCAGTGTGACAATCATGATATGTATTATTAACTACAGAAAATGATCGGGAGGGGGAATAGGAGAATACCTCACTCCACAGACATTTACTCAGAAATGAAGAATGTCCCAACAACAGTTTTAAAACAATTGCGCAGATTACATGTGTGACATTGCAGCAAAACCAGAAAGTGGGACAGGTAAACCTTCAGAGATTTTCAACGTCCTGATTATCAGATGGTTTCAAGAAGAAGAGAATTTTAGTACAGGGTACTAAATCTATCTATCTATCTATCTATCTATCTATCTATCTATCTATCTATCTATCTATCTATCTATCTATCTATCTATCTCTATCTATCTATCTCTATCTATCTATCTATCTCTATCTATCTATCTATCTATCTATCTATCTATCTATCTATCTATCTAATCTATCGCACTGATCAATATTGACAACTTTCAGGCTCAGGTCAGCGCGGGTGAAATACAAAACATTTCATAAACAAAAAATACATAAAAGTAAGCAGTAACAGAGTAGTTCAGATTATACATTCTAATGAACATGCAGTGTGTAATGTACAATATATACATTAGGTTCTAAGTGGGTCAAGCTTCAGTTAATCAGACAGAGGAGAAGAGACTCGGGAAGGAGGTATAGGGATACTGTGTTAGGTGATATGTCCTGCGCAGAAGTAGGAGCATTTGGCTTGGATGACAAAGCATTTTTTGAGCTGCATGCTAAATTTTAGTAACTGCTGATTTCCTTTATGTTGCTGGGAAGAGCTTGCCAAAGAGTAAGTAAGTGTCTGAGAGGAGACAGCATATGCAGTTCTGTAGAGTTTGGTTCTAGGGGTAATGAGAGTTGGTGTAGCTTGTGAGCAGTGTCTCATGTTGTATGAGGAGTTCACAAAGTCTAGCTTCAAGAGGAGTAAATCTGGGGAGATGGAATAGTTTGTAGGGTAGGAATCCTATCAGTAGGTTACATCTTCATTTTATGGGTAGCTAGTTTGCTTTGTCTAGAGTTATACAGTGATGCTCACAGAGAGGTGAGTTTGTAGTTAATTGGCAAATATTGTTAGAGATTGTCTGGAATGGTGTAATGTTTTTATAGAAAAGAGGAAATCGTTTTGGCCCAGAAGGGGGGGGGGGAGCTTATTTTGGCTCTCACTCTTTCTATGCAGAAATAGAAGCTTAGCAACTGATCGACCCATAATCCTAGGTATTTAAAGGTGGAAGTTATTTCTGTAGAATGGTTGTGTAAGTCAAAGATAGTTAAAGAGTCAGGTGCTTAGAGAAATTTCTGCGGAGTTCAGAAAAGCATAGTTTTGGTTTTGGAGGGGTTGAGAAGTAGTTTATTGTTTATAAGCCATTGGTGTGGCTCATGTAAATCAGACTGGAATTTTATTTTATCCTTTGTTAACCAGGTAAGTCCTACTAGGCTCGTAGCCCGTTTTTGGGGGATACCTGAGGTATTTATACTGCTAGGGGAAATTTGGCCAGGGCATAAGAGAACTTCCCCTACCCTTTTTGATAGGTGCCATGGGGTCTTTTACATCCACCTGAGTTACCACCAACTCAGGCTGATGGAGTCTCAGTTTAACCTCTCATTCAAAGGACAATACACTCAGGAGTGCAGTTAGTACTCCTGCACTATAGTTTCAGTAATCTAATCGTCTGGATCAAGATGTAAGGCATGAAACCCTTCAGGAAGCCAAATATTAATTCATTCTTTTCTTCAAACTTTCATTATAGAATTAGAATCCTTTGCTAAAACAGTGATAAGGAATTACTATTAGGTATCACTCCTGAAGGCTCCCCACACAGCAGAAACAGTATTACTATTACTCCGGGTTACAAAGTTTGTATCTGTCCCCAATGTCAGCATCAATTTTCAGTGAATGTTTGTGTTTGCTCCCAAATCCCAATGACATTGATTTCTTGCCTGTTCTCTAAAAGAGGCCTAAAGAACAGCTAGAGGAAGGACCATATTTCAAGGAAAAGAGTTTGGCTTATTTTCCATATGCAGGCTGGGGAACAGATTGCAGTCTCTGTGTGATGATCACTCTAGATTCTTGCTAAATCTGCTAATGGAATCTACCTTCTTCACTCCAAACAGGCTAGAATTTAATCCCTGAAATATGACTTTTTCTTCCACTGTAATTTAGCCTTCACACACAGAGCAGACTAGATTCTATAGGCTGAAAGGACTAGGCTCTTTCAGCCAATGAAAACTATCCTCAGTAGAGAACATATCAGATTCCATTTGGTAAAAGGACTTAGATCAGAAAAACAAAATCTAGTCATTGAACATAACTTTTCCCCAAAAAGACAGACTCAACTACATCTAACCTATGTGCATCCTACTGCTACATTAGAATAAGCTTGCATTCTGTAACTATATAATAGTACAGCTACTGGAAGGATTCTAGTCATTAACAAAGATAAGATGGAGGGGCATACCTTTCAACCTCTTGGAGCAAGAAATCTGGACAAAGACGCAAATAATGGGGGAGACAAAGACCCCAAAATAGGGCCACTTTTTAAATATTGCTCTTACAAATATAGAAGGTAGATAGAATAACAGGTTTTACATTAACATGAAGTTTCTGAAGGATATGAAGTCTGAAACTCATCTGTCTACCATTATTTTCTGACTTCACTCCTCTATGATTTGCCAGTGATTTGACAGAAAATCACAATTTTATGAGAAAAAGACCAAAAATATGAGACAAAAATCTGGATATTCTGCAAAAATCTGGACAGTTGAAAGTTATATGGATGGGCAAGGACAAGAAGGTGATGGCTAATAGAGAGATAAGAAAAGAAGGTAGGAAATTCTATACGTCTACTCTTATACCTAACAAACACCACCTACCAAACCTACTATCCAATCACAGTCCTCTTCCAATTATCCCTCCCCCTCATTCTTTCTTCAATCCACTGTCCATTCACAGCCCTCCTACTACCCCTCCCCCTTATTCACCCATCAGAGGATACTCCACCTCTCTCTCCCCTCTCAATACTACTCCTCCCACTACAATTTCCTACACCCTCATACACTCAGTCTTCCATTGTCCTTGCCTACAATCTCTAACTCTCTCCAGTCACTTCTAGACCTTCCTTTCTTAAGTAGCACACCACATTACTCTTCTCTTCACTGTACACTACCCTACCTATCCCAACATGCCCTATCAACTCCCCCGAACTTTCCAACTCCACAGCTCCATTCTCATCTTACTAATACCTTTGTATCTTGCTACTTCTTACTCCCATAAAGCCCCTCCACTCCTCCCTTCTACTCAAACTATCCCTAACCCCTAGCTACAACCTCTCCAACACTCTCACTTTCACTCCATATCATCCTCCCTTATTCCACCCAATCTATTGCATCTTTTCCATCCCAAACTATTCTCTACCTCAACTAAAACCCTCTCTCTGAAACTTCTGCAAAACCCTAACAAATACCCACTATATAGACCTTACAGACCAAAACGTATCACCTACAATGTCCTAGCCTTATCTGGAGACATTCATCCTAACCCTGGCCCTTGCCTCAGCACAAATCATTCCATCCCTCCACCCTCTCGCTCACCTACAACAAATAACACTCCCCACCCTTTCTCTTCTTCTCCTACTTCTCCTCTTAGCACCCTGAAGATCTTCACTATCAGTGCCCAGAGCCTAAACAATAAAGGTCACCATGTACAAGCCTGGATTAATCACAATCAACCTGACATCTTTGCCATCTCTGAAACTTGGCTAAAACCCCATATTACTGACTCCGAAATCCTGCCTCCTGGTTACAACATCCTCAGAAGTGACTGCTTAAACAAAAAGGGTGGAGGCTCTGCTCTAATTTACTCCAATCTTCTCTCTCTAATTCCACTTCAAATCCCTACCCCTCAATTCAAAAATTCTGAAATCACAGCAAGCCTCCTCCAATTAAATAAACATAAAAATATCTGCTTCATTTCCTTATACATCTCCCCAGGCAACAATATCTCCACACTTGAAGACATTCTATACTGGGCCTCAACTGAAATAAAATATGAAACCTATATTCTAGGCGATGTCAATATCGACTGGAATAAAATCAACATACCATCCCCCACACTTTCCATTAACCTTCTCAACTTCACCCAAGTAATCTCTTCAATAACTCGCCCTAACAAAAATTACCCCCCAGGGTCCATCTTAGACTGGATTCTAGTCTCCCATCCAAACAAAATCACTCTCCATGGCACTATCCCTGACACCTTCAGTGACCATCTCCCTGTCTTCATCCATCGATCAAGTAGCTCCATCCAACATCAACATCTCTACATTCAAACTCGTAACCTCAGCAACTTCAACCCCTCAATTTTTCTAACATCTTTAAACAAATTAACTGGCAACCTCTAAATACCCTCTCACTTGACAATGCCGTTGAGCACTTCAACTCTATCTTCCTAGATACTCTTAACTCACTAGCCCCACTAAGAAATAAACAAATCAAAACTAATTCTGCGCCATGGCTGACCAAAGAAACTAAACAAATTATGCATCACAGAGACAAATCCTGGAAGATCTATCAAAAAAATGAACTGTCTTCTACCTTACTCCTATATACCCAGCTCCGCAATCAAGTAAAAAAACTTATTACCAAGGGCAAAAAAGACTACTATAATAAACTTCAGCCCAATAACAATAAAAACCCAAAACAGTTCTGGAAATCAGTCAACTCCCTACTTCATCCAGGATCTCAAAACAACTTTTGCCCTGACCCTAATCTAACTGACAGTGAACTGACCTCCCAGTTCAACACCTTCTTTACTGAATCCATAGCTAAGCTAACCAAAACATTCCCTTATAATAACCCGCCTAACTCCCTCTTCACATCACCCAGCAACCCAAACAGCAATCCCATCAATTTCCATCTCAAACCTGTTTCCACAACTACTATAAAAAAGCTTCTATCCAAGCTAAAGCCATGCTCTAATGCCCCTGACAGCATTCCCTCTTGCTTCCTCAAACATGCCGCTGAAGGAATCGCTCTCCCAATTAGTATTCTGATTAATAGATCCATAAATGAGTCATATGTTCCAAAACTCTGGCATTCAGCCTACATTCTACCTCTTCACAAAGGAGGCAAAAACACTATTATTTCTAATTTCCGCCCTATCTCCCTACTCTCTCCAATATCTAAAATTCTAGAAAAATGTGTCCACCATCAACTTTTACCTTATCTAATTCAGAATCACCTCCTAACACCCACCCAGCACAGCTTCCATCCTGGCCACAGTACCATAACTGCCCTACTTTCCTTCCTAGAAACTGTCAATCAAGCATGAGACTCTGGACTCATTGTATCCGCAGTTCTGCTAGATCTTTCAAAAGCCTTTGACACCATCTCCCACACACTTTCTTCATCATCTGGCTAATCTCAATCTCTCCCCAAATACTCTATCCTGGTTCTCCAGTTATCTATCTGATAGATCTCAAGCAGTCAAATGGAAGAACTCTTTCTCTTCCTTCTTGCCTACACCTACTGGCGTTCCTCAGTGGTCCTTCCTTGGACCCATGCTTTTCAACATCTTTATAAATAACCTTCACACCTTCATCCCTAACACCACATCATCCAATATGCTGATGACTCTACCTTGATCTGTTCTGCCCCAAACTTTCCTAAACTACTGACCAAAACTCAATTAGTCTTTACCACCACAGAGAACTGGATGCACCAAAATCACCTTTCTCTCAACTCCAGTAAATCCAAAATACTAATTTTTCTCCCCTCCAAGATTTCCTCTTTGGATAAAAACACTTTCAATGTCCTAAATCAAACTAACACTGCCATTAAAGTGGTTCCCTCTGCAAAACTCCTTGGCATTAAGATGAATACATCAAATTTGATCTTCGCATTCAGCAAAACATAAAGAAAACCCACCAAAAGCTAGGTATGCTATATAGGAACAATCATTTTCTTTCCAACTCCACTAGGCATACCTTGGCAATCACCTACCTCCTCCCTTCCCTTCTATATGGAGCCCTTCTTCTAACCAATTTATCTGTCACCAGCACCTCTAAGCTTGCTCTAATAAGATCTCTAAATTTGCAACTAAATCCAAAACATCAACTCACCACTGCCTCAGCCTACACTCTCTGAACTGGTTAGAACTCCCTAACCACCTAGACTATCTACAACTAACCACCGCTCACAAACTAATATTCTCCCCGGACAAATGCCCAGCATTAAAGGACATCCTTCCTCCATACATCCCTAACAGATCACTGAGATCTGGGCACCAAAACCTAATCTCCATTCCCAAACCCAAGTGATCCGCTGGCCAGCTTTTACTATCCTTCTCTCTAGGTAGAAAATGGAACTCTCTGCCTCCTTCTCTTAGGACTATGCCCAACACTGATTCCTTCAAGAGCCAACTTTTTCTTTACCTATCTTCCAAATGGAAATGCTCCTGCTTTCACCCCACATAAATTCTAGGGACTCCCCACTAAGCTCCCCTTACCCCCTCTCCACTATACTCTCATTCTTATTCTTATTATTCAAAAGATCTAGAACCAGCAGACTCTAACTGACTCCTAACATGTAAATATTGTTTCAAAAAAAAAAAAAAAAACTCTGTAGTCAAGTTGTTAAACTGTCTCAATTTGTTTAACTGTCTCATAATGTATATTATGTCTCAAATGTATGAATCCAACTCTTGTATTTTCACTTTGTAAACTTTATTTGTATTTTGCAAACCTACATTGTATGGTATTTCACTTTGCAACCTTTATTCTTCATTTTGTATCCTATATTGTATTAAATTGTTCATGGAGCTTTTCTCCCCGGGCCTCCACTGAAAATGGGCATTTCTTGGCCTGGTGGACTTCCCCGGTAATCAAACTGATAATAAATAAATAAATAAATAAAATACAAAAATGTATAGAGGAAGAGACAGAGTGGGAAATACAATGAATGGAAGGGATCTAGGTTGGACTAAGCTGGTAGAGAAGGCTTGGAAATTGGTGTGAAAATGGTCCAGTTTTTGAAAAATATAGGAAAAAGAGGATATGGTACCTGACTCTATGAAACATATAGTTTCATAGGTTCATAGGTAGGTACTAGGCTATCTGCCCGAGGGCATTTATAAGCCTAGCCAGAGTGTGTCAGCTTTTGCCGCCTCATTGATTAATTAACTGATCCTCTGTCAAGCAGAGCCAATGAAGTGATCCTAGGGGTGTATCTTCTGTTACCCATCCACTCGTCAAGGTTTCTCTTGAAGAGTATTAGTGAGGGGCTCTGCCTGATGTAATTTGGAATTTTTTTCCAAAGCATGGGGAGTCTCTGTGACAGGAATCTATCCCTCCAGCATGTTCTATTTATTGTTGTGGTGAGGTTTAGCTCACTAGAGCGCATGGCTCGCAGTGACTTGGATTTCTTTAGGTAGAGCATGTCCATCAATTCTGAGTTGGACATGGCTTTGTAAGTCAGGCAGAGATCACCTCTGAGTAAGCGATATGGAAATGGTTGTGTTGTATAAAGGGAAGGGGATCAACGTGTGTACAAAAATTTTATGCTAGAGTTCTGAGATCACAACTAGATGCAGTTCTGCCTAAGGGTGTATGAGTATTGAAAGAGGAGTTGGTTAAACACAAATTACTGGAAATTATCTGTAGACTTTGTTGGGTGTTGTGAGAGAGAGAGAGAGAGAGAGAGAGAGAGAGAGACCGTAAAATACAGAAAGCTGGTATAGTGTTGATGAAAATGCAAAACATTTTTAATTCAGTGATTTGCAAGTTTATGATTCATGTAATGCAGCAGCTGAAAGGTGTGGAGCCAGCAATAAGTGGAATCAGAGCATTTTACACTGACCCAGGGTGTGTACTGGGGTAAATGAAGGATTGTCAGAGGAAGTTAAGTTAGAAAAGGGCATAAGAAAAGGATGCCCGTAATCGTCTGGCATTTTCATACTATTGATGGAGAAAATGGCCAAATAATTGCTGAGGAGGAGGCTGCGTCAGTCACAGCAGTGCAGGTGATGTCTGGAAAACACCTTTGCTGCTCCATAGTCTATATGCTAAAAGGAAAGCCATTTATCATGGGGGAATCATTATTTTATAACTGGGCCTGTATTAACCAATACATCCCCACTCAGACATTTAATTTCATTTTTAATTTTTATGGCTTTATTTATTAACTGGTTAAGTGAACTCTGACTCATTCCAGCCACAACCTGGGCCACAAGGCCCTCGTGGAACCCCTCCTGAATTTGTTTAACTCAAACGTAGCCACAGAATATGTCTCTGCTGTATGGAAATGGCTGTTATGATCCCCCATTTATAAAAAGGCCCTGCCTTAGATCAAGGCAATTATACAAAGCAATGGAATGCATCATATCTGATTTCATTAACTACAATATTAGAAACTTCATACAGATAGACCCTGAATTGTTTGGTTTTGTCAAAGGAAGGTAATGTCTACCTAATTTACATATCTTCATTGAAATGGACATGTAAACAGTGGATTGTAACCATTTGGTCCAACAGCCAGTCTGAATCTGCCCAAGGCATTTGACAACATTCCCCATACTGGTGTAGTAAATAAGCTAAGAGACTTAAATGTATACCCTTACCTGATAAGGTGGACAGCAAATTGGCTGAAAGATAGAATCCATATAGTTAATTTGACAAGCCCCACCTCAGAATGTAAGGCAGAAATTTGGGGTGTACCAAGGCTCAGTACTGGGACCCCTCCTTTATGACATATACTTCTCCACCTCCCAAATATTAACCCAGACCTATGGCTAACTACATTTGCAGATGACTGTAAGCTATGTGTTGTTGCTAGATGACTCTTTGATATGAAATAATTACAGCAAGAATGAATTTTTACAAATCAAGTATTGAAAAGGGGCTAAAAATAAATGCAAAACAAAATTGCAGTATCGTCACATTTGTGAGATGACACACATGTACATCTTATAACATAGTAAGTGTAAAACTACAAGCAGACATGGTAGTCGAGGGTATTGACACCTTGGTCAATAACTGTCTCTCTTTCGACCACCATGTAGCATCACTAGTCAGGAAATCCTTCCATCTAGCACAACGGATATCTAAAGGCATCTCATCCAGATCAAAAGAAATTATCTTCTTGCTGTACTGCTTAACTGTTTGTATCTTACTATCAATATCCATATAATAGAGCTTCCATTGTCTCAGTTTTTGTATTATCTTTTGTCTTCCCACATATCCTTAGCTGCCACACCAGTATCATTTTTAATCCATACTCCTAAATACTTCATTTTATCATGTCTCCATAAATATGGATATCGCTGAACCGGTTGTTATGTGGGTACATAATTTACTGCTATTGCTTTTGTTTTTGCTTAATTAATTTTGTATCCTAAAATGGTTTGAAACTGTCTCAATATGTTCCGCAACACTGTAATGTCTTTTTCTGGTTTCGTCAGGTATAAAATAATGTCATCTGCAAACAGAGCCAACTTTTCTTGACTACCATACCAATTATATCCTTGAATTTCTGAGTTTCTTATTTTCCTTGCCAATGGTTCTAAATATAATACAAATAACAAAGGGGGAAGAGGAAACCCCTACCTGATTCCTCTGCTCAAGCAGAGATTATCAGAGAGGACATCACCCACTTTAATTTTTGCCTCCTATTCTTCATATATCCTCCTTATCGACCTTATAATTTTATCAGGGAATGCAAATGCTTCCATTGCCTTTCTCATAAAATCCAAGCATACTCTGTCAAATGCTTTCTCTGTATCAAGACCCACCAACAACAGTGGTGTTCTCCTACATTCTGCTTCCCTCTGGATCATCACTGCTCTGTTTATGTTGTCAAATGTTTGCCTCCCCTCCACAAAGCCACATTGATCCATATCTATCAATTTTGGCATTACTTTTAGCATTCTTTTAGTCATTATAGACATAAATACCTTATAATCATGATTTAGTATTGAAAAGGGCCTGTATGAAGCTGGATCTGATGGATTTTTATCCTCTTTAATAGTACAGCTACTACCACTTTCTTCCAGGATATTGGTAATTCTCCTCCTCTTAAAATACTGTTACACAAAACCTTTCAGATCTTCATCAGTTTTTTTCCCTCCTAGCTTCCAAACTTCCACAGGAATACCATCTAATCCTGGGGAATTTCCAGTAGACTGGTCATACATCACCATTTTTATCCCATATCCTCCTATTCAAACTGTTAGTAATTGAGTTTCCTCTCCCTCTAACCTTGCCATATTTAATTCTTCCATAAACATTTCCATTTGTGCCTTTTCTTGATTTCCATATTTCTCTGCTTTATACAGACTTTCATAGAATTTCCAAAATATTTCTAATTCTTCTATAGGATCCCTAGTTATCTTCCTTGTAATAGGCTGCCTAACTCTGGTGACAGCCCTTTATACCTTCTGTTGTCTGAGTTGTTGTGCTAAAAGTTTTTGTGCTCTAGGGTTATTATCAAAAAAAATTTGCTTAACAGCAGTCTTTATAAACTCATACATCTTATCAAGGTTATTTTCTATTTAGCATTCTGTATTTGCTCCTGTTTTTGTTCTGTGAGATTCCCCCCTATTTTGCAATACTTTAACATTTGTCAGTCCCTCTAAATAATTCTTGTTACTTCTTAACCATATCTCCCTTTCTTTTATTTACTGCCTATTTTTAAATTCTATTTTAATTTTATCCCACTCCCTAGCTATATTTTCAGAAGAAGTGTCTATCTTCTCTCATAGCTCCTCAATAATTTCTACTACCCATTTCTTAAACTCCTCTCTTTTCAATGGATAGGCTAGAAAGCTGGAAAGCGCTAGTGTCTCATTTTTATTTCATTACCCTGTGTTTTTATTTTAGTTATTATTGGTACATGATCTGAAATAGTTATTTGGTGTGTATCAAGACCTTCAATTAAGTGCACATGTTTCTGTGAAATGTAAATTCTGTCTAGCCTAGCCCAGTTTTTGTATCTTAGGGAATAATATGTAAATTCACTCCAAATTCCTAGTATTGAATTCACATCTTCCATGCAAATATTTTCATAAATTTATCTACCCTCTTTTATTATATTTCCCTTTCTGGGCTCCCCAGGCACATCTTCAATATTACAAATCAAATTCCAGTCCACGCTTATAAGTAATATTCCTTGCTGAAAGCTGATTATTTCTCCCAGAATTTTCTTTAGCTCTATAATAGCAGTTTTTAGTGGAATTTAAATATATGGCAGTGTAATCCTCCTCCCCTGCCAGTAGCTACTTAGTACTGCAAATCTGCCATTAGTCTTTTTTCCTCTTCTATTACTATTGGATCTTCTCTTGCATTTAATATAAGTACTCCTCTCTTCCTTTGCCCAGGGCAGCCAAGGTGGTGCAGCGGCTAGCGTTGCCACCTCACAGCAAGAGGTTCTCCAGTTCGATTCTTGGCTGGGGTGCCTTCTCTACAGAGTCTGCATGTCCGCCTTGTGGTCGCATGGGTTTCCTCTAGGTGCTCCGGTTTCCTCCCACATCCCAAAGATATGCTGTAGGTGGATTGGACACTCTAAATTGGCCCTAGGCATGAGTGCGTGCATGCGTGTGCCTTCTGTGGAAGGTTGGGCACTGGGATGACAACTCAACACTGTAAAACTCCACTGCCAATCATGAGCAGACAGGTGATCCACTGTGGCGACCCCTAACCATGAAAGCCAAAAGAAGAAGGCTCCTCTCTTCCTTTGCCCCAGGTATTCTGCTGAATAACTGTCCTGTAAACCTTGCTTTATCACATTCATGTGTTCAGTTCTTTCCAAGTGTGTCTCCTGTAGCATAGCTATTTGCATTCTACATTTTTAATATAGTTCACTACTCTTTCTTTTTTGGATTTATCTGTGAGACCATTAACATTTAAAGACATTATAGAAAGAATCATATTCTTGAGGGATTATTATTCACACTTTTTATGTATAACAGCTTTTTTGTTAAGTGTCTAGTTCCAGCTTTTGTGTTATATGCATGCACTGTTTGGCAGGTTAATTTTTTATACAACTGTTTCTTGCCATCTCCATTTGAGCCTACTGTATGTCACATATTGCAGAACTTTTTGTTTTATTGAAAACCTTCAAATAAAAATACACACATCCCTCAATACTCCTCTAAAACCTACTTACTTAATAGGAACACACACAACTATGTACATCTTCAAAAAATGAAGTTTTATCCCTTAATAGAAACATACATTCCAAACTGACAGCCACACACACAGACTCAAACTAAACAGAAAGAAAACTTATCCATACTAAGATGCTATGTAGAGCCTGTGATTTTATTAAGTGCTGGCTGGTTTTGCCTTTTCTTTATAGCTCTCCCAGGAAACACTTGAATGCTTTCAGAAAACATTTTCTCCAAGCAATTGCTCTTTATCAGATTGTCTGCTAGTGACATGAGAACCAGATACAGGACTATTTACTAGAACAAAAGACCTTATAATATTCAATATTCTTTTCCATTTACTTGCTTTCTGTCAGAACTACTTATTAGTATATAAAGCTAACACTTTACATGCATCCCCCTATACAAGAATGAAAAAAAAGCACACCAGATTTTTTTCTGTCATGCTCTTTTAACCAGATCCCCATTTTTTATTTACATTACAGTGCCTACATTTCTTAAAACTAAACAAGTAGAAATAGAAAAGAAGGTGGAAAGAAACAAAAATAATAAATAGAAACACCTATTTATATTAATATCCCCATTAAACTTAAAATAACTGAAAAAAAAATACTTTATAACATACAGAGAAAATCATGCACCACTTAAGTAATACTGTTAAGAAAAAAAATGTTTTACTTACAATTAACTCTTTACCTCCTCTTCCCCTCTCCTGAGTATTTTTACAAACATTAATGACGTGAAATAAGGCATATACTTTAGAGTCTCCTACAAGTTTAACAAAGTCCAAGAAAGTCCAATATTTCCAGATTCTTTTGCTCTATTCCTGTTCATCTCCATCTCCCAAATCCCATCTCTACTTCATCTCCCATGCACTTTCAATTCTTCTAGTCAACTTTTGTCCTTTTTTTCTCTCTGGCAATCATTTTCTGTTGAAACACTGGGAACAATTTTACTGGCACAGGCTCTCTGTGGTCTTTACTACCAGAAGAACAAGAAGCAGAATCTCCTTCTGTTTCACAGCTCACTTTTTGTTGGACAGATTTTTATATTTCTTCCTTAACATGTACTTCATCAAAAAATGTTTTTGTTCCTCCAGGGAAAAATATTTTGAGGTTAGCTGGGTACAGCAGTTTGAATCTCATGCCTGCTTCTTGGCATATATATAATGGGATACATTTATTCCTCTTCTGCCTGGTGTGCAATGAGTAGTCATTCTCCACAAACACTCTGCTGTCTCCCATTTTTAGTACTTTGTCTTTCTGCCACAGTTTTTTTTCAGAATCAACTCCTCCTGCTGGTAAGATTGCATTTTTTACTATTAAAGGTCTGGCTTGTTTTCTCATAGCCAGGTTTGGAGCATACATACTATGTGCCCTTTCAATTAACAATTCTTGTTGTGGAATACCAGTCCAGTTGCTTATTTGTACTTTCATAAAATTAATACAGTCTCTTCCTTTCAGCTTCTCTAGTTCAGCAGAAAATCTCAGGTTTTCTCTACCTACTCTGTCCTCTAATTCTATTATTTTTGAAACATCTGTTCTTGTGCAGTCTCATACTCAGCCAGCCTTTTCTTCATTTTAGCCTCTGAGTGTTGCAGTTCTATTACTGTATCTGAATATCTGCTCAAAGCTTCTTCCAGTTTTTCCAGCTTTTTATTGTTTGTGTTGATATACTCTATCAGTGTTTCATTTATTTTAACCAGCTATGTGTGTAGCTGCTTTATACTTTCCACTATGTTACTGGAAGTCATGTCTGGAACTTGCACTGCTTCTTTCTGAACAACTGCAGTGCTTTTCTCAGTATGTGTTTCTTACTCAACTTTTGTAGACGATTTTCCTCCAGGTCCTTTATATATATTTTTTCCTTGCATCTAGACAGTGCACTTACTAGTCGGTCACTGACATTTACCCAGAAATCTAGGTCCACTGACTTTCTCTGCTAAGTTTCTGTTTTCAGACTGGGAGAGGAAGAATTAAGTTGTTACTCAATGTACAGCCATCTTAGAACTTTGTAGCAAAACATTTATTGATTAAAATAGTATTTGACAACTGCTAAGATTACATATAATGCAAATGTAAATAATTTCTAACATGGCAGAAAACAGACACTAACTTATTATAAATATTTATTGCATTAAGTATGATACCATGGAGCTTTTCTCTCCAGGACTCTGCAGAAAAAGGGCACCTGTGCCTAGTTGGACTTTCTTGGTAAACAAATGCCAATAAATTAATAATTAAATAAACATGAAATAAGGCACTGACCAGATCAAGTGGCACTTTCTGGAATATTCTTTCCAATCTTAATTTACATTCTTAAACTGACAGAAGAATAATACAATCATCATTCAGGAATTTCTAAAACTGTTACATTTTAGCATATTCACATACACTGTGTTGTTTTCTCATGGTCTCATTTTTGCAGTAATTTTCATTACACAACCAATGCTACATTCATTACAAAACTTGTAATAGAGCAATAACATACTGAAAATTTCTGGTGTCGCTTACACAGGAATAACTCTGAAATACATAAATCCATTTTGATAGCTGTTCTGATACTTATATTTTAGTATTTCTTCCTGTAACACTTACCTGAGAATGCACAGGGAGATAGGGGCAGAAAGAGAAAAATCTGAAATTACTCCAATAGTTGTCTAAATGATGGTCCCTCCAAGTCAGCTCTTTCCCCAGAAATGGGAGCTGAGTTGGGGGAGGCTAATGATCGATGGAGACTGAGGAGGGAAAGAGATGCAAAAACAGAACTAGTAATGGTCTAAAAACCCTTGGCTAGCAAAATGGTCCTGTCCCTTTGTCTTTTATGAAATCTTACATGGAGATCTATGTCTTCCATTCTGTGCCATTAAGGATGCAACTCTCCTTGATCTTTTGCATCTCTACAAGACAAGCAGCTACACAAATACTAAAGCTAAAGATTTTAATCTTCACCAAGAGAAGCACTTTGGAGGCAGTAAATATGCCACCCAAAGGTTACCCTATCTATGGAACAAATTGCCTTTACATATAAACAGAGTGACACCTTCATATTCATCAAGAAAAACTTTGGGAATTAGATGGACATCTACAAATTCATTCCTGACTTTAAATGACTTTGCCCTTCCAGAAGCAGGACGTGCACCATGATGTTGAGTAGTGACAAGGCCCAAAGGTCTTTCAATTTAATTGCCATGCAATTCCTACAATACTATCACCTTAAGAGTAAATGTAATATACATGAATAGATTAGTATAGATAGTTTCAGAACATTTTTGGGTGGAGTATCCTTAGAAAATCCACCCACACAAATGGAGAATAAGCAAAATCTATGTATACAGTGATCAGAGATCCGGGCTGAATCCTGGAGGCAGAATTCTTAAATCAGTGATTCACAATGCTGTCCCACTTCTGACACTGTTGATACTTCAAATATCTTATTTATAAAATGTTTTTTTTTTCTTGAATTCTGGTAGACTGAAATATTATCCAGTTTGTTTTATTGGAGGGAGCAGTCTCACTAGTAAGACACTGAAAAAGTTGTATCTTTTTACAAAAAAAGTAGTTTGCTATATTTACCAATATATGTGGAAAAAGGGAAGGGATGTATTCTGATTGATCTGATTGTATTAATCAACACAAGCACTAGATTCTTACTGTTTCTAGACAAGTACGTTAGCACTTGTTTGGAAAATAAATATATTTTAAACACAATCACATTACAGTTACATAACAGACCCGTGATACAGAACATATTGAAAATGAACATTTCTAAACCAAAACTTTAAACCTTATTATCCAGCTATAACATTTTGCTATACTCTCCTTTTATGCACCACTGCTAACTAAATATAGTAATTTGAAGTTCACTATATTTCAGCATATTTTGCTGGAACATTAATTTCTCAGCCACAAAAAACATATTCACAGCATTGAATTCAAAACATTGATTGTAGGTTCATATGTGTTTATTAGGCTATTGATGTGTGAAGATCTTAAGAAGCCTTGCCTTTCATTCCCAAGGTGTTTTTATTCTTTATATTTTACACACAAATAATCCAGAGGCGGACAAAACAAGGATAAGTTGGGACATGTACTTGTTGCTACTATCCATAAGGGGCATGGGTACTAAACTAGAGGTGAAGTTGCGTTTTTTTAATCCATTTATCCAAATTATGTAAGAATAGAGTAAAGTAAGTACTTTACTTTATGTGGAGTGGAAGACGATTAAACAGAAGAGGTATTCTCTGTGATACCTAACCCTCCAACATGTTCTATTTATGTTGAAACCCTTGAGCGAGTGTTCATGCTACCATTGAACTTGCAAATGTGTAATAGGTCTGATGAGACAGAATCTTTTGAGGCTCTATATGTGAAGCAGCAGTTGCCTCTTAGTACTCTGTATAATACTGAGAAGAGGGGCAAGGCTTTGAGATAGTCTGCACAGCCTTTGTGATTTAGGCCCTTCATTTTTTTAGTGAGAAAGTGTTATTTCCACTCCAGTTGTAACAAGTGTTTGGACAAGTAAATATCAAACCAGTGAGAGTCAAGTACAGTGGAGTGATCATATCTCTGGTCCTGGACACCACACCTTTAGATGTAAGTTGTGCAATGAAAAAGGACTTCCTTACAAGAGTGGATATGTGGTGATCAAGGACAATTCACTGTCAGTATAGGTGCCCAGATTCCCGACTACAGGATCAACATTTGGGGGTGTGTAGTCAATGTGTTAGTTACAAGGGAAGTCATGCTTACCAAAGGATACGATGATACATATCTTGCCATTTAGTTTTTGTACACAGTTATGACACTAGCTTTTTGAGAAAGGCCCTCTTGAGGGATTTTGGTATTTTCTAGTGAGTGTATAATGACAGCAAGTTTACCATCATCTGCAGACTTGGTTAACTGTAAACCCTTAACATTTGGTTTGACCTTTGAGAAATAAATGCAAAAAGGAGTGGCACAAGGACTGAACCCTGGGGTACACTGATAGTGGCAGGTCTTTTGGAGGAGGTAGAACCACCCACCCTAATTTCCTGAGATTTGTGAGCAGATTTGCTATCTAATAAGTTACAGGGATTTACATTTAGCTGGGGGAGTTTTTCTGTGATACCTGAGTTTGGGATGGTGCTGAATACCTTAGCAAGGTCTAGATATGCATCTTTGTATAGTCCCCATGCATTCTGTTCCATTTTATTGGGTCAGTTCTCTCATGGTTGAGCATGAAACAACAAAGTGAACTGCAAAGATATAACATCATGAATCTTCATTGATTAAATAGATATTATACTTATTAAACTACTATGATATGATTCTTAGTAAACATGTTTGTAATAATCCTGTATTTATTAATTAATCAGACTTTTGCAGTTATAAAATAGATGATACAGACATATTTCTTACAGAGCTGTGGTTCAAGTTGTTACATTTTCGCCCCAATGCCTGTGTGCTTAAAAAAGGGAAAGTAGCCATGATTCACAGGGACATGCTTTAGACACTGTCTAGCAGATTTGGGAAGCTAGCATATAACATGAACTGAAAAAAATTAACATAATGTTCTTTGTAAATGTTTCAGACAACTCAGGAAACTACATGCTATTTTTAATCAATATCATAAGATTTTCAAAAAATATCAGAAAATGTATTATTTTCTATATAATCCAAGGCAGTTACTTAGTTTGCTGGCCTTCCTCCTTTCCTACTTGCTATCTGGACTCGAGTTTGATAACTAGTGCCTGAATTCCTATCATATATCAGGATTTTAAATTGCTCACTTTATCCTGATTTGATTGATTAATGAATCAGGATTCAAGTACCTAGCTTGAACCTAATTTGATTTAATCTTATTTGATTGATTGATTGATTCAGAGACTGCTTTGGCCAAGCAGAAATGTGACTATTCCGAAAAGAGAAGGTGCCATAGTGTAGTGTGTGAGATGATTAAGCTGATGATTTTTGTAAGTAACTAATTCTTTGATTAAACTGCTTTTAGCTGCAGATTAGTGTGCTGCTTCATTTTTCTATCTGTACTGCAGTTTAACACTCAACCTCAGCACCAAAATAAGAGCTCAGTACAGTTGTCTACTGATTTGTACTCATCATGTGCTTCAGTAACCTTCTTGAAGAAGACAACCAGATTAAGTAGGCAGGATCTGTCCTTGATGAGTCCAAACTGGCTTGAGTCAAGAGTCTGTAGGTTGCTCATGTCCTTATTTATTAATTCAATAGTGATCCTTTCCATTACCTTATACAGATGAACTTTTATATTGCAAAAATAAAAGAAGCACGCCTTATTTTCATGGCATTGCACCTGCAACTTACTCAACTTAGTCTTAACAGAAGGAAACCACAGACACAACTGCATAGTCTGGATGTTTTTAAAAGAAGATGGTAAAGGAGGTACAACGAAGACTAATTTTTCAGACTGGATAACAATAAATGCAATCATGAGGGGTGTAGAAACCAGTAAAGCTTTGAGCAGAAATGAGAGACAGACGTAGTTAAGGTGCCCTAGGTGTGGGACTACAGTGTAATTGTACCTGGTAGGTCTGATCAAATGCACATGTTATGAAACTGAATCTGGCCCATACAGTTTCAATAACTTGCTTTCCAATCACTTGTGATGAGACGATAATAAATGCTCTTGGTACAAGTGTAGTCATCCAGATAAGGAGATTCCACACTAGGGCATGAGTGGCAACTAGTATAGGCAGCCTGTGGTGCATATGTTAGTAAGTTTGCAGGTTAGATGCACACCAGCTCAAATTCTAAAAGTCACCTATCAGCTAGTTACAACCAGAAATTTAAAAGGAAATGTCTTAGCTTCCATGTAGCAGTCAAAGCTGCTCTTAAAAGAGGTCATCCTGGGTCTTTCAGTCAAGGCACACAGATGAGCAGATGTGTTCCCCAGTCAGTCTGAAAGTATCTACTAACTATTTTGTAAGAAACTGTATACACATGAGAAGGATAAAATAAAATGCAGTAAATTCATGTCCAGACCTGATAAAAAGCAAAAGAAGATGGGAAAGCAGTTGAAAATACAGCAATTGTCAATAATGAAGCAGAGCAATATGGCAAGCAAAGACCAACAGGTTGGACTTGTAAATGCTGGAGAACCCAGAAGTGAGAACAGAGATTGAGATGCCTTGGGTCAAACTGATGGTAATATCTAAAAGTAAACTTAGGAAACTAAGTGGGCAGCTTGCAGGCTGTATAGCAGAACCCTATGTGTGACAGGCCGAGTTGGTGGACGCCATGAATTCACATGCAGATGCCAGCGAGTCATTACAGAAAGAAAATCAAGATTTAAAAGACCATTGTGCTTATGTTGTTACTAAGTAAATGGAGTTAAGAGAGTGGGCAAGTGGATTTTGAAGACAGGAAATGGTAGAAAAAATACTTCTATTGTTTTATTGATAGCAAATGAAGAAGAGCAGGATTGAGTGTCCTTTGTTTAGGACAAATTGAACAGCTGGATGGGTTTATATGCTGGAAAAACTGAGATAGCACATAATCATTTGTGTTTCTGGTACTTTCGCAATAATGAATCTACTAAGATGTACTGCTAAAATATGAAGCTTGTAAAGTAAAGTTTCCAATTATTCTTTTGCTTTGCTGCTTTGGGAAGGGGCTTAAAACTGGTGAAAAGCAGGCGTGCTTTGAAAATAATTATAGTTTATTTACAAGACACTGAAAGGGGCAATTTGTGATACCCATGACAGGATGTCAGCTAAGGAAGTTGAGGTTTCAGGTGTTTTATCTGACATGGTTTGGAGTGCATTTTACTAGCTTATAGGTTTATAGGTAAGTGCTAGGCTAACTGCCCTTGTGGGTCATTTTAAGCCTAGCCAATTTCTCTTGGTCAGAATCAAACCCTGAACCTCTTGATTATGAAGCAAATACCTCCACTACTATATCAACACCCAACCCCTGAAAAATAAATTTACATACGGGATAGGTAAGTATAAGGCTAGCTGTCCCTTGGGGCTACTTTAAGCTTAGCCAATTTCGGTTGGTGAGAATCAAACCACGTACCTTCTGTGTGTAAAGCGAACACTTTAACCACTATGCAGCCCCCTTTCAGTGGATTTAAGAACTGGACTGATTTGTAAGATGCATGACATTCTCCAATATGACCTTAAGGGATCTCAGGAATCAAGGGAGAGACTCTACAATCTGAAGGTAACGATGTTGAGAATAGTAAATCATCAAAACATTCTGTTCTGAGTAACTTGAAAATATTCATGAGATCTGTCTGAAATGAGGATTTGGTTACTTTTAAAGTATGCATCATACACAGACAGAAAGCCACATATTTTGCAGTAAAGCAAACCAGATCAAATGAAAATAAACATTATGTATTTGCTTTCTAATGAAAGTTCAAATTTCTGCAGTGGTTGTTTAACCAAAACAGTCTTTTATTTCCTTCTAGCACAAAGCTTCAGTTATTGCAATATTTGACAAGACTGAAAGATTATTAAAGTATGAGTATTTAAATGCAAATTGGGGGATGTCCTTACTCACTCACAGATAGCATATAGTAAATGGATGGCTATTTGAGAGTAGATTTGGATGAAATGTTTCTAACAGTTTATTATGAAAAATGTTCTTGTCAGGAGTAATAAAAAGAAGGAACAGTAAAGAAATGAAATGCTTATTTTGCTGCAAGTGGTCGTTATAATGGAGTGGGAGGCAGCTTCTATTTCCTTAATAATAGGACTGGATGGATGAACCATCTAAATTGTATGTAAATATATATCTATATGGGTACACTTCACTCTGTCAAATTGTCAGCTCATCAACAGACTAATGTGCTTAGAAAATGAATTGAAAGCACTCATTCTTGAGTGATATATATGTTGAAACAAGGAAAAGCAACTGCTTGTGGGTAAGGTAAGCATAGGCTCGGGGTTTAATGTTGAGTGAAAACATTCAGCTCTTCCAGATGTTTTGGCATTACGGGTGGAAGAATGTGCTTGCAGGTTAGGATTAGAGTAAGGGTTAGGGTTAGGGTTAGGGTTAGGGAAATGGATATATTTAGTTCTGTGCATGTGTGCTAGTCTTACTGTAGGTGATGTGTTTCTGAGTGTCTTGTATGGCAGTAGTGTTACAGAAAGGGATTTTCTACGGTAAGGTCTAGGGTTGGCTTTAGGAGCAGGGTTACAGGTAGCATGTATTAGGAAGGTAGTGTGAGGGGGCAAAGCCCCCCTGCCTATCCTAAGTAATGCATACTAATCTTCACCCTAACCCTGCCTGAACATCAACCCTACAACCCACCTTAGAAAACTCTTTGTCTAATGCTACTACTATTCAAACAAAGTGCATTTGACTTTAGCTGTAGCATTTTAAAGGATTTTTTGGTAAGGACATTCTTGAAATGCCAGCATCGATACATCAATCACCTGTGTTTCAACACTTGTTCCTTTCAGTACTTCATCTTTTACTCATAATGTGTACATGTGTATATGTGTATATATATATATATATATATATATATATATATATATATATATATATATATATATGGGTCTACCTGACAACACTGACACACTACAACACTGACAACGAAATCATCGACACCACATAACCGAAAGTTCACAAACATGAAATCTCACATGCCCGACACACCACAATCCCGACAATCAACAAACAAAACAAACCCGCTGTCCAAAAAGCACACACACAACACAAGCACACCAAAATCCTTACAAACCGACACTAAACCTTGCATACACAACTATCTATAACCTTAACCCAAACCCTAACCCTAAGGTCCGTCACTATCGCACACTCACCTAACCTGCGCCCTAACCCTAACTCACTTAACCCGCCCCTAACCCTAAAGACTGTCACCATCGCACACTCACCTAACCTGCGCCCTAACCCTAACTCACTTAACCCGCCCCTAACCCTAAAGACTGTCACTATCGCACACTCACCTAACCCGCGCCCTAACCCTAACTCACTTAACCAACCCTATCCCTAGAGTCCGTCAATATCACACACTTACCTTACTCGCACCCTAACCCTAACGTCCGTCACTACCGCATACTTACACAGCCTTTTCACATGTCAGTGT